>NW_007245713.1:463864-518961 GCF_000164805.1 Carlito syrichta
AGATCCAGTGTGTGTGTGTGTGTGTGTGTGTGTGTGTGTGTGTGTGGGAGGGGGGTGCCTGTGCCGGCTCTCTTCTATCTGTGGCACCTTTGCAGGATCTGACACAAAGTAAGTGCTCAAAGAGTTTTAATGAATGAATGGGATGGGATGGATGGATGGATGGATGGAGGGTCTTTCATGCCAGTCTGTGGACATTGGAAGGTCAAAATATACTTTCTATTTCTCATGCTGCATAGCATAAAAGAAAGTTGCTGGGACCCTCTGTAAACCGTTTACCTGAAGGAAGGGAGGGGGGTGGAAGCCATTCAGATTCCCCACCAGTCCCTGCATTTGTGCACATTAGAGAAGGGCTTTGCTTTTGCTTCATTTCTCATGTATTGTGAGTCTGTGGAATTGAAGCTGAGGGCATCCAGCAGCAGAAATGTGAGCGTGTGCTCCATGAGATGCTGCAGCACATCAGGGGAATGGAGCTGCTCTTCTCACTGTGCTCAGTTGCCACACACTTGTTTAGTTTAATTGCTGCCTTGACATTAATTTTTAGGCCTAATGTGAGTTAGTTGAAGCCCAGTTGTATCCTGTCACCTTTGGCCTAGTTAAAACTTTCCTTCCCTGTGTGATTGTTTTCAATATAGCTAGTTTGTTCTTCATCTCACTGACCCAAAGCCCAGCACAGCCCACAGCTGCTGATCACAATAAAACTCACTAGTCAACACCAGAGTCATGCAAATAAATCCCCTCCTTTGTGTATATTTTCTTTAAACTAGCCAATCTACAACCCCCAAGGAAAAACCTAAGGAATAATGCCAGTGGACCGTAATAAAGTTCCACAGGCTCAACCCACTGGTTGAGCTTGCTGCCACCTCTAGAATTCCTGTCAATACCCCTAACCTCTCTGGGACCTATGAGTAATAAATTTCTTCTGCTTCATGCGTTTTTGTTTCACTTCTTCATTGTATCTCACTGACATGCACACCTGAACTCAACCCTCTTCTCATCCTAGAGGGTAGCTATCTTGGCTCAAGAGAGAGACCTCAAGACTGAGAAATACACCACAACAGTGGGAACCATACCTAAAGTCCAAATCTGAACTAGGAATAGAACACCTTGCTTGTGTCCAGCCCACAGAGCTTACATCTCAGGGACAAATTCTCCTGTGAGATGTTCCAGTGACATTTAACATGTCAGAAGACTGGAGACTAAGACCATTTGCATCCTGATCACTGGACCTTAAGAACCCAGGACCCAGGAACAGTCTCACCTGCCTTTGAAAACAGCTTTTGGATTTTAATTCTCCCTGGGAGGTGTAATGAGAGAACTCTCTTGTACTTTTGGAGCTCACTCATAGGCATTGAGAAGTTCTCAGCAGTCCAGGGAGGGAGGGATATCAAGCACATGCTTTACCCAGGGTGACTTAATGAGTCAGAGCCAGACCCAGAGGACAGACACAGAGGCTGCAGACTGGGTCCTCCCTACACACACATACACACACACACACACACACACACACACACACCATAGCCTCTTCTAATGCAATGTTTAAAAATACAGATAAGGAAACTCAAGAAGGAAAATTCCTTCTCTTAAAACTTACTGTGTTCTCACACACATGGTCATTCGGGCTCCTCAGAATGCAATACAATTGTGATCTGTTTTTCGAATAAAGATTATTCTATTTAAGTGTCAAATTTACAAAAGAACTAAATTAGGAATTGATTTTAAAAAGAGTCACCACAATGGTTATTTAAACAGAGAGGTACCTTGGAGGCATTTCAAATGATTTGATTTACAAACACTTAATTTGCACACAACCTTTCAGGAAAATATAATGTGTAGAGAGGAAGGTAGACAAGTATGATCTGTGTGGGCACAGTGTGTTACTTCAAAATATTGTATTTCTATGATTCCATCTATTGAACTCTATGTGTCGTGATAATTTGTTTTCATGTCTGTTGTTACCATGGTAGTGTGTGTCCCTTGCTAGCAGGGAGCACACTGTAATCAATTTTGTATCTCCAACAACCAACAGCCATTAACAGCTGACTTCATGTCTTATTTTTTTTTTTATCCTTAGCACCTACTTTAGGGATTGGCATTCAGAGGCATTCAGAAAATGTTTGTTGAATTGAAATAGCTAAATATAATTTTCCCTCACTGGAAGTCGTGTGGATTTTTATACTTGTATAAACTCTTTCATTGGGATAGTCCATTAAAACAATTATTTAATATTCCCAGTCATAGACTGTCTGAAGGAACTCTAGCTTCTCATGATGAGTTCATTGATTGAATGCCTATCATATGCCAGGCACTGAGTTAGTAGTTGGGGATAGAGGGAACAAAGCAAAGTTTTCGCTCCTGAGAAGCTTGCAGCCAAGGACAGGGAAGAGAAGTAAGAAACAGATAACAGTAGCTTGGTAAGTGCTGGTAGAGTGGTGCACAGGCAGGAGGAAGTGATGTTTCCTGAAAGTCAAGGAGGAGTTGGCCAGGCAATGGGGATGGCAAAGAGATTCCGTGTGCAAGGTATTGAAAGATATTTGGCATAGGCAGAGCACAGAGAGGAAGACACTGAGAGGGAAGAGGCAAATGTGGAGGAGATACAACGCAGGCAGGGAGGGGTCATATTATCTGTGTGGAAGTGTGCTGAGTGGATCTCAGGGAGGGTGAAGAAAAGCATGAAGACTGGCTCTGGCTGCAGCATGAAGGAGGAATCGGAGAGACGATTATTTGAAGTTTGGATTTTTAATGTCCAAGGAAGCATTTATTGTAGAAATAAACATAGGCCAACCAAATGAGAACAAGCAAAGGCTATTTATTCAGAGCTTGCTAGAGCAAGGGCGTCAGTAACTGTCACCTGGGTTTTGGCAGAGACTGAAAGGCAGGCAGCGGGGTGGGGAAGTTTTTGAGTGGAAAAGAGGAGGGCTTCAGGTGTGTCCTGACTGGAGGCTGTTGGTCTGGGGAAGCTGTAGGGGTTGCTGACCAAAATGGGCATCCTGTAGGGTTGGTTAGGGAAGCTTATTGTGGTGGTCTTAAGTTGGAAGAAGGGACTATCAGTTATTCATCAAGTATGACCATTTCGTTGATTGTTATAGAAGTTATTGCTTGGCTTCTCGGATTGTTACTGAAGATAGCAGTCTGACTTTCTCTACCTCTGACTTATAGCAAACTGGTTTCCTGGACTGATTATTGTAGATAAGGCTTGATTTCCTGGGCAGGTTGTTGCTGCAGGTGTAGGCCAGAGTTCTGATTTTTTTAATACACGGGTCTGGCCATTGTCTGTTTGAATTTTGTCTCTTATTATCCTCAGGGAGAACTATTTATAGTTGCAGATATTTAAATTAGCGTTACAAATAAGAGTAATCACTTTCATAATGTGTATTAAATCTCCCTAAAAATTATCCCTAATTACACAATTAATCAATTAAGTTACCTTAAACATGCTATACTACAATTATGAATCTATTTAATATATCTGACTTTTTTCAAATACTCCATATGCCTGTTGGAAAGACAACCCTAACAGACAATAGCTTTCTAAGCATTGAAATATTTCTTGTAACTATAATAGATCAAAATTTTAAATGTTGCAAATCATTTTTTTTTGAGTTGGAGTCTCACTCACGGCCACCCCAGCATCAACCTGCTGGGATCTGGCGATCTTTTGCCTCAGCCTTCCAAGTAGCCGAAACTACAAGCGTGCACTACCACACCCGGCTAATTCTTTTTTTATTTTATTGTAGAGACGAGGTCTCACCATGTTGCCCAGGCTGGTCTCAAACCTGCAGTCTCAGATAATCCTCTTGCCTCGGCCTCCCAAATTGTTGGGATTACAGGCTTGATCCACCACACCAGGCTATCATATTGTTTTAAACATTCCAAAAATCTTCACCAACCTGATCAAATTTTGATACACTTTTAACAACTTAAAAAAAAAATTGCTTGGCCAAGTGCAGTGACTCACATCTATAATCCCAGTACTTTGGGAGGCTGAGGCAGGAAGATGACTTGAGCCCAGGGGTTTGAGGCTGTACTGTGACCTTGGGTGGAACCTGGTTCTATATACTTTCTGGATGCTTCTACCCAAGCCTCTGGGGGAACTCTGGGTTATTTCCTAGAGCCAGGTTCTGCCTTCCATTGTCAGTGGGTACCCTCTAGACCCCATACCTTCCACTGGGATTGACTGCAACTCAGTATATTCCACTTCTCTTGAGAGTCTCTCTCCATTAACCATAGTTTTCTTCACTTTCTTCAACTCTCACCTGTATTGTGACTAGTTCTGTCACCACTTGATTGGATTCCATGAATCTCTTTACCATCTAATTGGATTCTGAATTCCTTATATATTTTGCTGGGCAACCTGTCTAAGCAGTAAGTTTAGAAGTCTGTTATGGTCAGAGCAAAGGTGGTAGTAGCCTGGATTTGGGGGTGGAGATGAATGACCCCAGAGCTACTTGGGGCAGAAAACAGGTAAGATTTAATGACTGATTAGATGTTGGGGAAGAATATGTTGAGAGGAGAGGGAAAAGTCAGAGATGTTGCTCAGGCTTCTGGCTTGGACAGCTGGGTAGACTATATTTTACATTAAAAAAACAGTGACCATTTATTAAAAACTAACTCCTTGTATGTGACTGATTTAATTAGCTAAACATGTGGTAATTTGTAAGCAGATGCAGCATACTAGAGGCAATGAGATAGGGTCAAGAGACCCAGGACTGGGATTTAGGGAGCCTTTCCCAGCTTTGCCACTGACTTTGGTTGCTCTGGGGACAGATCCTGTCTCCCCCAGGGGTTTCTCCCTCTTGTAAATGAAAAAAATATGCCCAAAGTTCAAGTTCTATTAGCTCTAAAATGTATAAACCTGTCAAATGAGAGGGCTGGATTAAACAAATGTGTACAATCTTCTTTGATAATTTGATGAACACCAAGAATCTTCTCCCTAGGAAAATGCAGGAAACATCCACATACATTTTGGGGAGGTTCATTCGTTTTTCCTCCCCCATCTCAACATTTATGGATTATTAGATGGTCTCCAAAGCCCTTTCATATTCTTCACTACTCTGATTTTATGACAGCAAAGACATGTCCTCTTTAGCATTTTAAACCTCCTTATCTCTTCCAAAGGAACAACATAAAAATGATGCTGCCTTCCTTAGTTGCTGTGTTTTTTTCTTTTCCCTTTGAATTATCCCTGCCATCTATTTAAAGTTGAGTCCCTCGGGGCAAAGGCTGTCTCTGTCATTGTCTTTGTTTCAGTGGCTAGAATGCAGTTGGATGCTTAACAATACCTAATTATAATATATGGATTATAGTATAATGCCATCTGCAAACCTTTATAAGCTTAGGATAATTCATGATATTTTAAAAACCTGTACAAAATAGTAGATTAATCACATTTAAGGGAATGTACGAGGGACCTTGTGCTTCCATGCTACACTACAGGGTTAATCAAGCATCCTCCAGGAGTTTATCTCTAAGAATCGATGTCTCACAGTAAATATAATGTGTGTGTGTGTGTGTGTGTGTGTGTGTGTGTGTGTGTGTGTGTGTGTGTAGTATAAAACTATATATACAGTTTTTAAAGAATTATTTGAGGTTATAAAGATGAATCATTAGACCTATTATTCTTAAAATCAGAATAGAAGCCTGATATCCAAGGTTAGCTTTCTATATACTACCTGGAACCCTGATGGAAAGTTTAGTTTGGTTAGTGATACTTTCTAGTTGGTTGAGGATTTACCCCTTGAAGTACCAAATCTTTTTGTTTTTTAACCATTTTAAAGAGATATCTTTCTGAAATGGACTGTCCACTTAACTGCCCTCTTAACAGATTATCTGAAACATAACTTCCCCTTATGGGCATTGATGATTATACTGTGCTACATGATAGTCTTTAATAACTTCCAGGCCTGGGTCACCCCATTCCTCTTAAGGTATATGCAGAATTGCTTGCCCCAACATTAACTGGCCCCAGACTACCGATTCTGATTTTGATTAAAGTTATCCAGGCACATAGTTCAAAGAGACAATCAGTTCTTTGAGGTTTGTTAAGAAAAACAATAGTTCCCAATCTGCCTTGCTCCTGTTTCCTGTGCCCCACAGGGAAACGCTTTTATATTTTTTAGCTGATTAAAAATTTTCTATTCATATCTATAAATAAGATGGTTGTATTGCTACTTTATATCTCTCTGTTGAGCTCTATCAAGTGACTGCTCACTATGGAAGATGAGGATTTAACTCTTGCCTCTTCCCATCCCTACCACACATGCTGACTTCTCATCCTCCCGAGATAATTGATCATGATTTTAGTTAAATCAATATTCAGTGTTTTCATAGCTATGACTATATGCTATTCAGAGCTCAACCATGTAGAAAACTATAATTACTTTTCTTTTACTGCACGATTTTTTTGTTTCTTTCTCAAGTTAATAATTGTCTTTTTCCTTTAATTTGCTTTAGTGTTCTGTGTATTTATTTCTGATTCAACCCATACTCTAAATCAGTGCTTCTCAAACAATCTGCAATGAGGGACTAGTTTTTTTTTAATTGACAGACACTTTTATAAAATACAATAAAAATATATTTCTAGAACAAGCATTTCACAGACAGCACCAGTTGGTTGGCCACACTTTGTGTAGCATGATTTAATTCTCCTTTCAGTGCATCTAAATACATTGAGTATTCTATCAGTTTTGTCTTCCTTTGTGAGGAAGCCTCTTTGGAGCCTTTTGGTGCCAATATGGATTGGTTGTCATCTATATATCGAGGGCATTACTGTTTCATGGGTCTGGGTTCTCCTTTTTCTTCATTCTTGGGCTTCTCTTTTCTTCCCTCTTATTCTGGTTCCTGGGTCCCATACCCTCCTCATTCTTGATTTATTTTCTTTTTTGCATGGAGCACATTCTCCAATAGTTTCCTGGAAAATGGTCTATGTAAAACAAAATTTTTGAGACCTTGAATGTCAAAAAATGAAAATGTTTTATTTTATTCCCTTGATTGCTTATTTGGCCGTGCATAGAATTCTTGGTTGAAACTCATTTTTTAAAAATAATGTTTCCTTGTCTCCTCGTTTCCAGTGTTGCTACTGAGAAGTCTAAGACTATTCCGGTTCCAGAATATTTTTATGAACTATTTTTATTTCTGGAGGTTTTTAAGGTTTTTCCCTTTGACCTCAGTAGTCTATATTTCACATGATGTGGATTTATTTTCATCCATTATTCTGGGCATTTGGTGAGCCCTTTTAGTTATTGGAAATGCTCTTGAATGATTTCTTGCATTCTTGTTCCTTCATTTTCTCTTTTTGTTCTTCCTGGAAGTACCATTATTTGAAAGTTGACCTTCTGGATTGGTTTCTCATATATCCGTTCTCTGCGCAAATGCATTTGGTTCTCTGATTTCCCCCCTGCAGACTAGGAGTCAGTATTCTTCAGGCTGCTAAGTCATCTGCCTTTCTAGTTACCAAAATTATATGTTGCCTTCTCTCACACTGTTTCATCTTGGAGGGTTTATACCTTTTGATAATAATTTTAATGGGGTTTCAGGAGGGAGCAAAATTAAATAGATGTGTTCAGCCTGTCGTCTTCACCCAGTACCTGGTGTCTGCTTCCTGTTTCTTCCTGCTTCCTGTTCTCAGGTTGCCAGCTGTTCCTCTGCTTCAATAAGGCATCATAAGAGTTGAGGATGTAGTTGTTGGATTCCAGCCGCGTTGACACTCCTTACTAGTTGTTTGACTTTGAACAAATTACTTCATGTGTCAGAAATTCAGTTTTTCTGCCTGATGGGGGAAGAATAATAATAATACCTCCTCCATGTGATTGTGGTGAGCACTGAGGGATCTGTGGTTAGTACAAGATCACTGTTGGTGAATGACAACCATTGCTACTACTGTTGGAGTCTTGGCCTTTCCCTCTTTTTCCTCTCTGTCACAAATAGTCTATGGACTAGAAAATTGCAGTGCCATGTAAGTTAGTCTGAAGTAAAATACTTAGGGTTACCCTAAGGTGTAATAGATAGATATCATTTCACAGATTTTGTGGCATCTAGTTTGGCTACCCAGAGACTCAGATTTTGGTTTTAGCTCTTCCCCTATAAGAGTCAGAGTCTTCTCTCTAACATGCTGCTCTTATCACTGAATCTATTGAGCCTCCATGATGACGGTCAAGTCTCTAGCAAGACGTCAAGGTGTCTTTCCATATCTATGGCCTCTTGTTTCCTTGCTGTGGCCAAGAGGCCCCAAGGTCTTGGTATCTTTCTCTCTCAAGTTTTCCTTTGCCAGTCTTTCAAAGCCCATAACCAATCCTGCTCTTTCTTCAAGACTCAGTGTAGCTTTCACCCATTTCTGGAAACTTTCCCTGACCTTTCCTTACTCCCACTCCTGTCTCTCAGTCCCCACATTGGGTTAGTGCATCATCTGTGCCTCATCACCTTCTGTGTGTACAACCCTCTGTCATAGTGCTTGTGACTACTGTAGCTGTTTAATCTATCTTTCCCATCACAAAACTGTAACTGTTCTGTGGCTAGAGAATGTGACCTTCTTATTGTCTTATTCTTAGAACCCAACATCCTGGTACCTCTTAAGTGTGTCTACTTTTTGAAGCAAAATAATATTGAGTGATTGTATGAGTGAAAAGGTCTCAAATAACAGTTTGTTTTGCACCTGCTTAAAGAATAAAATTGTCAAATCAAGGAACTTAAAAATGAAATTTTCTTTACAGAACTTCAGAGTTCAAAACTTCCCTGCAAATAGCAATGTTTACTCGGCATTGTTCTTAAAAGCCTGTTTGAGTAGGGAAATTGTGATTGAGATGCTATAAATGCTCTGATCCTCTTCTTCATGCTTACCAACTGCCCAGTGTATCCAGCATGAGAACAATCACCATGAAACAATGTCCAAAGCAGACACAGGCAGCTCTGTAACTTCTCTAATCAGCACAGTGATAATATTTCAGTCACATTCTTGGGTGCTTATTGCCCTTCCTAAAATACAAACTATCTGCATGCTGTTTCCAGCCAAATTAAGACAGGGCGAGCTTTACATGTCTAATGAAGGAACAGCTCAAAAGATTAAGAACAAAGCATTTTGGTCACACCAACATGAGCTTCAGACATGTGAGGGCAGGGACTCCTGTTCATTCGCCAATAGATTCTGTCAGCCCCAGCTTTTATCCTGGTTGCTCCTGAAGGAATCTGGATTAACGTAATGAGGGTGCTCATGAACCAGCGCATTATCATTTGAGAAAACTTCAGGGCCGAATAAAACACCAGACTTTATGTTCAAGCTGTACTACTGACAGACATTTATTTAATGAACTATTTTCCACTTACAGATGGAGGTTGAAGTTGTAGTCACATGCTCTAAATGTCAGTCCACATCTTTAGACCTAGTAGAAAGAAGAGAAGACAAAACATGATGCACTGAGCCTTGTTATGGTACCCAAAATATGGGCACCCAGCTTCCGATAGCATAACTGCATTTCTCTCTAGGATCCATTTATGAAGAGTAGGAAAGATAGGGATTCTGCATATGGAGGAAGTTATTAAAGTAATTCACAATCAGAATTTCTTATTAGTGCTATAATTTCAAATGTGAACAATGAAAAACCCTCTATATTTCAGGTGAGAATTGTGTTCTATGAAGATGGTTTCTACCTGTGGCTGCAGTTAGTGGATTGGGTACTTTGGGGCGGCAGTCAGTCTTATATCTCAAGTATATTTTTCATCTCTCAATATGTATTCTAGTTTTACCAAAAGAAGGTGAAGACCCATTGATAGCAGTTTTTCAGGACGGTCAAGGGAAACTGACAAAGCAAGATCAAACTTGCAAAACTGACATTAAGAAACAAGTGATGATATTAAGCAGGCTTATCACTATTAAATGAAATAAAAGGCCATTATATGCATATGAGCCCAAAGCAAAATCGATCAGAAGAGTTAATCACCCTCATCAAGTCACATTTCTTGAAGTGCCCTCTGGGTGCAAGTTATCACCGCTGTTGGACACTGGCCATTTATCTCTTCAAGGGCAACAGACTCAGAGGAGAGAGCAGTCCTGGACTTTGGTTGGGGCTGAAGGGAGAAGGAAAGAGAAGAGGATCTTTGACCACGGGCATTCCATTTATGTTGCTTAAGACATCAGTGGTTCCACTAACTCTGGCCAATTTGGACTCACAGCAGTACTAAAAAAACAATCCTCATTAAAGGGCTTTCACTCTCATCTGGGGAGATGTATTTATATTCCAGGTAAATTGGATTTAGCTGTTTAGTGCTTTGAGCCACGTGCAGTCAGGGAGCTTTATTGAATAACCAGGTTGATTGATTCACAGTCCCCTGGCTATAGAAAAGGCACAAAGGAGAGCTAATGATGGTGAATCAGGTATGTCCATTCCACTCATCAATGCCTCGGGCGGAGACTGGCAGACTATGGCTTGCGCTCTGCGTGAGGTATCCAAAGTCCCCAGACTTGCCCTGATGTGGCTTTGCTTTTGCTCATCACCTGTAACTTGGACCTAAAGAGGCCATTATGCTTTGTACTAAAAAAAATAGTTTTCTCCTTCTTCTGTTTCATGACACTGAAAAAAAAGCAGTTATTATTTATCCATTGCCCATTCTGGCTAGGTATGTGCTAGTCATTTTGCCCATTTTTAGGCAAATCTTCATATCTTCATGGTAGATTTTATTATTTCCATCTTACAGGTGAGGAAACTAAAACTCAGAGAGGTACAGTGTTTTGCCCAAGTGGTACAGTCAGGGTTTAAACCCAGGTTTGTCGAATTCCTTCTCTTTCCACTCTGACTCAACGAGAGACTGTTGTGTGTGTGTGTGTGTATGTGTGTGTGTGTGTGTGTGATATCTATATTTATATCTATATGAAATTGGGGCCATACTTTATATATGGAGAAAGTCTGGGTTCCATAGAAGTTAAACATAGAATTACCATATGATGTATCAATTTCACTCCTAGGTATATGCCCCAAAGAATTCAAAATAGAAACTCAAATACTTGTACGCTAATGCTCATTGTGGAATTATTCACAGTTGCCAGAAGGTAGCAAGAACCCAAGTGTCCATCAACTGATGAATCGGTAAACAAAATGTGGTGTATATGTGCCATGGAATATTACAGCCAGAAAAAGGAATCAAGTTCTGATGTATGCTCCTACATGGATGAAACTTGTAAACATTATGCTCAGTGAAAGAAGACAAACATAAAAAGCCAAATATTGCATGATTTTACTTGCAATGTTAGGTACCTGGAATAGGCAAATTCATAGAGACAGAAAATAGAACAGAGGTCACCAGGGGATGGGGGAGAGAAATGAGGAGTCATTACTTAATATAGCTTCTGGTTTGGGTGCTGAAAAAGTTTTGAAAATGGATAATGGCAATGGCTACATAACACTGTAAATTTACTCAATGCCACTAAATTGTACACTTAAAAATGGTTAAAATGGCAAATTTCATGTTATATATATTTTACCACGATGTTGAAAAAAAGTCTGGCATGTTGAAAAGAGTCAAACAGACCTAAGTGTGAATCCCACCACCTGTATAAACTGAGCAAGTGACTTAACATCTCTGAATCTGTTTTCTTATTTTTAAAATGGAGATGAGAATGCCTAGCTCACTAGGTTGCTGCAGGATGTAAATTGCCTATTCAGTACATAGCACAAAGTGTAAGACACCCAATTGTGTGGTGCTGGTAGTGGAGGTGGTAGTAGTAAATTATTATTGTTGTTAGTTCTGAAGGTCCATACCAGGAAGTTTTAAACACATGGATTGTGAGTATTTGTCATACACACTGATGAATGGTTAAATGATAACTGAGATTTTGTTCTTGCTTTGGAAGAATTTTTTGCAATGGAATGCCAGTGAAGAACCAGGTGTTTGAAAAATGTGGCTATGTTAAGTTAAATGAGCCTTTTTTGGACTCCAGATGGGAGCATAAAGCTGTTTGAAACCCCAACGGTCTTTTCCTGTTGATTTTCACATGACTGAAAAATGATTTGACCACAGTACAGAAGAGCTGTGATGTGTTCTTGCTGCCAGCTCATTGCTACTGTTTGGGAAAAGAAGAGATGTTAGAGCAAAAACTCATAGCCTTTGAAAACAGGAGACTTGCGATAGGAGCCTCTTCAGAGGCCTTTAATTATAGCATTGCTGAGGTGAAATGCTGATCACAGGACTCTTGGACAATTCCCTTCAGCTGAGTAGAGTTATCCATTGCCTCATGTACCAACAAACTGAGTGCTGCGGTGAGAGAACGGGAAGTTATCTCCCACTTTTCAAAGGATTCACAGAAAGCATTTACATACATCTAATTAGACTGTTTGATTTCTGTGCTCCATAGAGTGGATGATCAACCTCTTCCCCCTGTATATACATATTAAATCTGCTTTCAACACACGTTAACATTTTCTCAAATAAGTTATGCCAAATTCTTATGAGTATTGGCTTCATCCCCTAATAAAGCGCAGCTGTAGACCTGGAAAATTGTCCTTTGAACATTTGGAAGCATCTCTGCAGCTCCTTCCTTTGCTTGAGACACATATGGCCACTGAAAAATAATGTGCCTTTGTGTTTAACCCTTCAGGTCTTTAAATAAACTATTTTGTGAAGTTGAGCTTTACTTAGTGGTTCCTCATAATCTTCAAGAGTGAATACATCTCTTAAAAGTCAATCTTAGCCCTTCCATGTCCAACCATGGGTCATGTGACAGGGCTGCCTTCAGTATGGCTAAATATTCCTTTTCTTAATTTCCTGATGAACTGGAATTATATATATTTTCAAATGATGTTTAGTGTCTCACGCAAGTCCTATGCATAATACCTGCTGAAATTAATTAGTTATTTTGTGTAAAAAGGCAGACTAATCATAATAGTCCAACTACTCATAGATAACTATTGTTATCTTTTAGGGTATAACTCTTCAGAGTTTCTTTCAATGCATAAATATCAATTTTCATTTTTTGCAAAAATGGGACTATATTATATATAGTTTTTAAACTTGCCTTTATCATATATTAATGTATTGTGAACATCTTTCCATATAATATTTTAAATGGCTGCTTGGGTTTTACAGTGTGGATTTCACATAATTTATTTACCTAGTTTTCTACTGTTGGACCATTAGGTCATTAATCTAACAATTTATTAGCTAGAATTGGATTCCGTTTTATTTATAGAAAATTCCAAAAATAAAGGCTCAAACAATATGAATATTTATTTCTCTTTAACATAAGATAATTCAGAGATAGGGAGTCCAGGGTGGACATGGCAGTAAGCAGGGACTCCCAATTCTTCTACCATTTTGTTCTACCATTTTTCCAGATAGTTTCTATCTTTGCTTGTGTTGCTATAAGAGAATATGTAAGGTTGGATGGTTTATAAAGAAAGAGGCTTATTTGGCTCATGATTCTGGTGGTTGGCAGGTTCAAGATTGGGCAGCTGTATCTGGTGAGGTCCTCAAGTTGCTTCAACTCATGGCAGAAAGTAGAAGGGGAGTGATCACATGTAAAGATCACATGGTGAGAAAGGAAGCAAGAGAGAGAAACAAGGAAACTGAATTATTTTTTTTCTTTTTTGTTTATTTGAGTTAGAGTCTCACTCTATTTTCCAGGCTGGAGTGCAGTGGCATGCTCATAGCCACTCCAGTGTCAACCTGCTGAGCTCCAGTGATCCTTCTGCCTCAGGCTGCTGAGTAGCCGGAACTACAGGCACATGCTATCATGTCTGGCTAATTTTTTGATTTATTGTAGAGATGAGGTCTCACCATGTTGCCCAGGCTGGTCTCACTCAGGCAATCCTCTCACCTCGGCCTCCCAAAGTGCTGGGATTACAGACCAGACTCTTTTTTAACAATCTATTTTCTTGGGAACCAATCAATTCCCATGATAATGAGGACTCACTTACCCAAGGGAGGGCATTCATCTATTCATGAAGGATTCACTCCACAGACCCAAATACCTCCCACTAGTTCCACCTCCTCACACTGCCATATTGGGGATCAATTTCAACATGAGTTTTGCTGAGGTCAAAGCAAAGGATAACAGCTTCATTCCTCAGGGTCACTTCATGGCCCAAAATAGCTGCGGGAGCTCTGGATATTTCATCCAAGTTTCAGGTAATGTAGAAGAGAAAGTAAGAAATAATCTAAAGATTTCCTCCCCAGCCAAGACAGCTGCCTTAAGTAGCTTCCCTGGAAGTTCCATACAACACTTCTGCTTTCCTGTTGTGGGCCATACTCAGCAGTAAGGGAGGCTGTGAAGGGAAGTCAAAAGGGTTCTGTTGTTAAGGATAACAGAGAAAAAGGCTATTGTGTGGCAACAAGCGGTTTCCACCACACCGGTCTTTGCCTTTATAATCAATGCTATCATGAATCTCTTCAAGCTTAACATTCTTCCACCTTCATGATTATTTCCTTATGATTTATGCTGAGGAAACAATTGTGCCAGGTGAAGACTGAACACATCTAAAATATCTATTTTTTGCTATTGCAAAAGTAATATATGCTTATTGAAAACATTCAAACATAATAAACATATACACTTTTAAAATACATTTTCCAACTCTGAAATGTTGTATCAATTCACATTACCTATCAATGTACAAAGTTGTCAATTATCCTATATTTTTACTATTTCCTTTTGCCCTAATGCCTTTTTAACCAATCTGATAAGTCTAAGTAAAAGAAAAAAAAAATTTACATATATAAATTTATATAAATTTTTTTTGTACTTCTTTGGTTACACACCAACTTCCTGTTAGATTTTTTTCTCCACTTTTCTACTGGAGCACTTATTTAAAAATAATTTATATCTTTGATATTTACCTGATGGTTGCTGCACGTTCTAATGTGTTTTCAAGTTTATACTTTCCTTTTTTATAGCGTTTTTGTCATGCAAAATTTTTAAACCGTATACTCTCAAATCTATCTTTGCCTTTATAGCCTTTCTCTCTGATGCAAATGCTAACACTTAAAAGAAAAAATATGTATTTTAGGTGAAAATTTAAAATTCTGGTTTCATTTTGGAATTAAAGTCTTAGTGTTGAGAGTCAGCCATAGTAAAATAGGCAGTTAGTTGAGGAAGTAATTTCCCTCTTTTTCTCACAGCACAGAGCTCTGTGCAGATTATCTGAGGGGACAAAAATAGGTATATTTGAACAGTAAAAGTACAGGTGAGTCTCATTTTCTGCAATAGGCAGGTTTCTGAGAACTGGTATGTAAATGACATGTTTGTTTTACTGGAAGCCCATTTTTCTTTAATTTTCATTATACTTAGTTTTAGGGAACTTTTTTTTAACTAACTAGACTTCTAAATATTTATTCCTTCCAATGGAGCTTCCCTCTCCCTGAGGAGAAGTGTGGAACTATGGGAAGAACACGAGCCTTGAAGTCAAACAACCTAAGGTGAAATCCGACCAGCCTTTATTATTTATGGGACTTTAGGCAACTTATATGACCTGTATGGGTCTCAGTTTATTGAGGTGGTTTAAAGGATTAGAGACGATAATAACTGCAAAAGCACCTAGCACCATAATTAGCTCTTGGAAATGGAAGCAATCAACAGATGTTTCTCCAATCTGCCCAGAAACAAAAGTGCTTAAGTGTATGGTGCCTGATAGTCTCTTGTGCTAAAAATCCCATTGCAATGCAAATAATCACTCCCTATTTTTCCGTTCGGTAGTTAACATTTTCAGATATTAGGGTCACCTAGATATGACAGGGCCTCCCTGCTCCTACACTTCAGCTTGGAGACAGGTCTTTATGTCCTAGAACACTCTCTCCCCATCCCAAAATCAACTCCAAAACCACTGGTAGATTTTTTTTCTAACTGAAAACTTTCAGTTAATGGGAGTAGGTGAGGGTGGGATGGAGCAACTTGGTTTATAGGTGCTACCTGCAGCCACACAGCTGTAAAGTCCTGGGGTCCAGCACGCCGTCCCACACTGTCTGACTTCTCTTTCCTGTTAAGAATCCAAAATTTGTTCAGCTCTCTTAGACAGCATGGCATCTTCAGATCTTCGGAGAGGGGAGGGTGGGGAGCTTACATTTATGCTATTGCTGGACCTGGAGAAACTGAGGCCCGGAGAAAGGACTTGTGCAAAATAGTACAGTCAGTGGTTGAGATGAAACCAGAGCTAGCTCCGGGTTCCACAGTCCGAGTTCTGATGACCCGTCATGGTTAGTCGCTCACAAGTTTGAGCATCAGAGGTCAAGATGATCATTAGTTACAGCCTGGAGAAGAGTCATTTTATGTCCGAGGGGAATAATATGCCAGATGAATAGGAACATTAGTGATTTTCATTTGCTGTGTGCTAATTTCTCTTGCAAAAGGTGAGCTGACTTCTTTAAGCCGCAAGCTGGCAGATTTCATTCTGTGCTATTTCTGAGGTCTTGGCAGCAGCACTGACTCTCCATCCCAGATCTCTGAGAACTCCAAAGAATCTGGTGCAGGGTGTTCCTGTGAATTAAGATTTTGACAAGCATCAACAGAATCTGGGTGATATGGAGTAGAACAGGAACGCTTGGTGAGTAGCTCAGACCCCAAAGTCCACATCGGCTTCCAAGCAAATGGGCTGTTCAACAGCCATAGACCTCAGGCAAACCATTCACAGGGCTCTTGCTGCAGAGACAGGCATGGAGGGAGCATGGAAATGAGACCTGCTAGGAATGGGTGGCTCACCATGTGTCAAACCCTGTTCCCCCAGCTGTGGAGGGTATTGCTTATAAATACCAATTTCCAATTATCTATCTGGGTCTGGCAGGTTCTATGAGTTTATAAGCCATATAGCTTTACTAATTTCATCTCTGGAATTCACTGATCTAGAGCTTTTGTTTACTCTCCGGGAAGTTCAAATAATGCATATTTGTGTGATAAATGGGTGGGTTGTGGTGCATGCTGGGAAGCAGTGATTTGACCCAAAAATTTATTAGTAAATTTAGAATAAACAAAAAATAGTCTGGCACTAGCAAAATTTGCTCTGGCTCCTTCATCTCTTTGGAATGCTCAAGGAGTTTAGTTGGTTCAGTTCATCCTAACTCTAAGCCCCCTGCTATGGTCAGAATGTTTGTGTCCCCTCAAAATTCATATGTTAAACCAAATCTTCAATGCCTTTGGAAGTGATTTGGTTATGAGGGTGGAGCTCTCATAAATAGGATTAGTATCCTTATAAAAGAGACCCCAGAGAGCTGCCTTTCCCCTTCTACCAAGCGAGGACACAGCAAGAAGATGTCATCTATGAACCAGAAAGTGGGCCCTCACCAGACATGAAATCTGCTGGCACCTTGATCTTAGACTTTCAGCCTCTAGAACTGTAAGAAATAAATTTCTGTTTTTTACAAATCACCTAGACTATGATACTTTGCTATAGCAGCTTAAGTGGACTAAGACATGCTGTCCCTAGCCCTTCTAGCTTTGGAACATAGAAGGTAAAAACCTCAGAATTGAAATTCAAGCTGCATTTTCAGAGAAGAGTCTCTTAAATCTTTTCTCCCCATCTCATGCATGTGCCCAGGGTCACATCGACAGTTGCTAACTGAGGACCAGAAGTCCCAGGCTGGGCCTGTCGTTGGGATTCTGACGGTTCAGAGTGTATCTGATGAATTGATGGGTCAGTGTCTGGCCTGTGGCTCTCTGCAGGAGGTAATTCACATGGGGAAGACAGACTTGCTCTAAAAGGAAGTTGTGCACCCAGGAAGAGATGGGGACAGGGGAGGACAGAACAGCATGTTGTACGTTTCAAATATGAACTCTCCCACCAGGCCCTTGGTCTTCATCTGAGTCCCTTGGAGAAGGCTGCAGGCACGGCCAAACATTCGTTTTCTCAGGACTGTGGATTGTGGCAGCAGAGGCAGTGCCTCCCATGGCCAAGGAGTCTCAGGAAGGCAGAGTGGGACATAGGAGTGACTCAGCTGCTTGGATACAATGAAGACTCCAGGGAACCTGGGCCTGCCTTGACACCTTGAAGAGTATCTCTCTGGGAATGTCTATAGTTTGCCCCTCAGGCATGACCACCAGCATTCCCATGATGGGGAACCAGGGATAGGGATGAGTCTCAGCCCTCACTTGGCTTTGTAGAGAGTTGACATCAAGGGACTGAGAAGAACACCAAAGGACTGTCTGACTCAGGCAAGCCACCCCAGGGTCTTTCAAAAGTAATTGGGTAGGACTTTGAGTGGGACAAGCGTGAGTGAATGTGGAGTCCTATTAGTATCACTTGTACAGGACTTGGGGAAGGTCAGGCTATTTGGAATTCTCTTCTTTTCTCTACTGAAGGAAGAGCAACCCAGAAGTGTAGGAAACCGTGGTGATGGTAGCAGTCTCTGGCTTTTGAGTCCCCAGCCGCTGACGTCTTTGGAATCAGGCTCTGACCTTTCCTTCCCTTCCAGAGCTCTTGAATTCCCTCCACGTGTCATTTATGTTTCCTGTTCTGTCTTTTTCACTGCTGTTCCCTATCTTCTACACTGTCTGATGCTGCTGTTGGGGTTTTACCTTACCCTTGGTGCCCAACCCACCCTGCCAAGGTAGGGTGTCCTCAGAGTTAAACTTTCATTTGGTTCCTCAAAATGTTATCTATTGCTCCCTAACCTTCTTACAACCATCCCATTCAAAACACTTAAGTACAAGTCACTGCCAAGCAGGGTCACAGGACATGTTGCAGGATGGCTTTGCAAAGTGTCTCTAGAAAAAGTCCTCTTCCCACTGATTGCTTAAGAGGGCCCTTTCAAATTCCTCAAGCTATGGGATGATTCTTGACTCCATATGCCTCTGCTTGGTGCTCATTTTTCTCTTTTAAAATTTCATTTCCTAACTCTTTAGCATTTCTCCTTCCAGACTGGAATTCCGTGAAACAATCTGACACTCCCTTTCAGAAGATTTTCCTTATGAAATATCTGGCAGTTACTTCTGTCTGTTTAAACTTGAAAAAAAATCAATGATTTCAAATTTTAAATTCAGTTAAAATTTACTTTGCGATAATGTTGTAGGATAATATTGCCAGAGTTTGGAAGCAGAAAACAAATGAGGCAGGAAAACAAGATAATCGGGAGGATGATAGAACAGGATCTCTGATTAGAGAAGCACAATTACACGGAATAAATACGATATTGATTTGTGTGTAAAAGTCACCCACAGAAGAGGAGGAAAAAAGATGGTACTCTGTCATCTTTCCTTTTTATTTTTCCTTTTTAAGATATTTTCAAGTTCTCTGAACTGTAGTTTCATTTTTAAAAATCTATTTCTGATTTAGATGATTGATAATGCTTTTTAAATACCTTTAATTCCTCTTTGGAAACATGCTTCTTCTGAATCCCCATAGCTCTGTGTCAGGTCTATTCTTTGACCATCATTCCTCACTTACTACCTGGTGTTATAGGGATTTGTGTCCATGTCATCACTCCCTTGCTAGGTTGTGAATTTATTGAGAGTAGATACATACTTGAATGTGCTTTATCAACAGTGATTTCCCCAGTGGCATGAGTAGGTGGAATTCCTATTTTAAGAATATGATTTTCAAAGCAGAGTTTTAAAATAATTTTATAACGAGAATATTCATATGGAATGCATGTTTTAGTGACTTTGAGATGGAGAATACATATTCCATTTATATCTTTAATAATTTGTAGGAGGGAAAGATGGACGTTTCAGTTGTAAAACAATTTTTTTTAGTCATATTTGCTTATAGTTCCCAGGGCATATGTAAAGTTTAAAGACACACACTCATCCACCCACCCACACACACACTCCCAAAGGAGTGGAGATCATTCCACTGTGCCCTCGTGGGAAAGGAGCAGATGTGTCCCTAATTCCAGCACTGAGTCAAAGGTTTGCAATTCCCAGAAGGCTGGGGATCACGGCTCTCAGGGGAAGAGCTTGGTGACTGGTGCTGGAAGGCAGGAACCACCCGGGAGGAGGGAGGTCTGGCTGTGGTCCTTGTTGACCAGCAGGCCCTTTCACTTCTCGAAATGAGACCATAAGGGAATGCAGAGATGATTCTTATTTTCTTTCTGTATTTATTTATTTATTTTTTGGTGTTTGATGAATTTGAATTTGTTTGAGGACCCTTCACTTGTTTTTTGGCTTAGCTCTTTTGAACCCAAAGTTTCTCTGAAAATGTTATTTTGCATATGAACTTACAGAAAGAATCATGAGTATTTCTTTGGTACTTCATGGAAAAACCATTGCTGCAGGAGAGATGCCTAATTTTCTTGGAGTTGCAAATTATGTTTTGTCAATTTCTTAGATAGGGAGTATAAAAATCAGAGAGCAGGTGCTTAGAGTCCAGAACCATACCAATTTTGGATTAGGGCTCTACCACATGCTAGCTTGTAAAGGCCAGTTTCTCATGAAGTTAGCTGATCATGGTAAAATTCCAGGGTCCCTCCCTTCCCAGACCCCTTCCAAGGCTCCAGGAAGGGCCCTAGCCATGTGGCCAACAAAGTCAATTAACTTTTTTTTTTCAATTCAGTCTCACTCTAACACCCAGGCTGGAATGCAGTGGCACAATCATGGTCACCACAGCCTCAACCTCCTGGGATCAGGTGATCTTTCCACTTCAGTCTTCCAAGTAGCTGGAGCCACAGGAGTACACCACCACACCCAGCTAATTTTTCTGTTTTTTTATTGTAGGGATGAGGTCTGGCAGTTGCCTAGGCTGGTCTCAAACTCCTGGGCTCAGGCATTACTCTTGTCTCTGCCTCTCAAAAGTGCTGGGATTACAGCCGTGAGCCATTGAGACTGGCAAAGCCAATTAATTAAGACTGTTGTCTCTTTCTACTCTGACTTCTTCCCAGTTGCTCTCTTCCTTGCGTAGGGTGGCACTGGAACGCCTTAAGACATTTGGGGGATCTGGCTAAGGCATAGTTGAGTGGGAAATATGCTGCTTTAACTGCAATTTGTAAGTCATTTTGAAGTGTATCAATAAAACAAGTAAAAAATTATAGATACTGATTTGAACATAGGTGAACAGCACATTGTCTGTGGTCATCTTTAAACTTATTGAAGATCTGAAAGAAAATTCTTATTAAAACAGGAACATGAAATAGAAGTGACAGAGATGAGCAATAAAATCAACGGATACTGAGAAGAAAATGATAACAAAAAAAGTTCAGACCTTATGGAACTCGTTCTTTAATTAACAGGAAGAGGAATCTTATTTAATCATTTACAGCAAGAGAGAAACACTGACTAAGAATAAAGAAGAAGCTCTTGGAGTTTTGGATAATCCAATTAATGAACAGGAGTGAATTACATGAACACATTGGGAACATACTTAAATTTTTTGCTGATTTGACACAAAACAAAGGTAACATGAAATTCATATTAAATCACTACAGTGAAGAGATCTATGACAACAAACAGCTTAATGAGTGTTGTCAACTTAGTGATGCTGATGCAAGATTAGGCATTGATGGGAAAACTTGAGATGCCCTGAAATCTTATAGCTCAGCTATGAAAGAAACTTGGTAGAGCTTTCTCCAAATTTGACAACAACCCCAAGGTTTTACCTCCTATCATCTAGAGTGAGTCATGGAGCTGAAAATAATAAAAACAAATTTTGATCAATCACACTACAGGAAAGAAATTATTTTTTTGTTCTCTTTATAGAAAAAATATGCAGCCAACAAATGCAAGAAAAAAAGGAACAGAGGTATTTCAGGTAGATGATAAGAATCACTGCTACTCTTCTGGATTTTATGATATTTGTAATACTTTTACAATTGTAATTTGTTGCCATTTCTTTCCTTACTCTAAATAGATATTAACTTACATATCTACATCTGTATTTGTATTGTTTTCCTTATAGTAGGCATCCTTAAATTGTGAAAGCTTCAAGTCCCACAAAGCTATGTCTGCCCTGCAGCTATATGACCCTGAAGAAATGATGTGCATGTTCTGAATCTCAGTTTCCTCACAACAGAATGGGGATTGTACAGGTTCCTGAATATTAGGTTAAGAAGTTTAAATGAGAGAATGAAGATGAAGTATTTAGCACAGAAGACATGATAAACACTTTTTTTTTGAGTCAGGGTCTGGCTGTGTCACCCAGGATGGAGTGCAGTGGCATGATCACAATGATGATGACTCATGGCAGCCTCAAACTCCTTGACTCAGGCGATCCTTCTACTTCAGCCTCCCAAATAGCTGGGACTACAGGCACGCACCACCACAGTTGGCTAATTTTTAAATTTTTTTTGTAGAGAGGAGGTTCCACTATGTTGTCTTGAACTCCTGGGTTCAAGCAATCTGCCCACCTTAGTCTCCCAAGTGTTGGGATTAGAGGCGTGAGCCACCAAACCTGGCCAACACTTCTTATTAGTATCATCCATTCATTCACTCAGTAGAAATAGATTAAGCAGCTACATAGTCAGGCATTGAAGCTTCATTTTAACCCTGTAGTAGAGTGAGGCTTGCATTTATGGTTTGTAATTCAGGCTTCTGAGTGATCAGTGATAGAGGCAGAGTGGCTCAGCAGGGAGCTTTATCACAGTACCTTGAAAGAGGCCTATCTGGTGTCTCCCACCTCTCATGTCCCTGGGAATCTTGGAGTAGCAGCGACCTTGTAGAACTAGGACCTGGATTAATCACTTGTCTCAGGACTTATCCTTGCAGGTTTTTCCGGGGTGACCTGTCATTTTGGAAATACCCTTTTCTGCACTAACAGCTTCCCAGAACATAGTTTTCTTAAAACTGGGAGTGGAGTCAAGAAAGGAGTCTGCACACATGATTCTGAGGACCAGTGGGTTGATTTTCCAATTAGACCCTTTTAGTCCAAGCATCTGTTGAAATTTATTTATAGGTTTACAGAAAGGGTCTTGGTTATTCTACAGCAGAAGCCCAGTATACTGGCTTTGGTCCAGTTTTAGAAAGCCGAAATGCTTGACTCTTTTTGTTTTATTTTAGGAGTGTGCTGTACTGTTGGAATCAAATGAGGAAGAAGTGAACTGTAAGCACAATGCTATTTTTTAATTTTTAATTTTTTTGAGTGTGGATGATTTGATTGGAGGTCTAATAATCACTTGGTAACTTAGAGACAGTTACATTAGTTATTAAGATCCCAGATCTAAGGAATTCACTTGTTTTCTTCTTGTGCTGTGAGTCTGTTTTTGACACCCAAATCCCACAAATAGATGGTGAGTTCTGGATGACTGGTCTCGAATAGTACCAGACATAGACTGTGAGGCACTCCAGGAAAGGGACCTTACCTGCTAAGTCCTAGAAACCAGCATGGTGCCTGGCACTTAATGGGTGCTTCATAAATATTTCTTGAGTGAATGAATAAATGATGAATGAATGAAGGAAGGAAGGACCATATAAAGTAACCGTGTTTCCAAAATGAATAAGGAGCCCTCCTCTATGAAAATAAATTCATTTAAGGCATGCTAAAGAAGTCTCAGTTAAATGAAGTTTACTTCAAAAATAAATGTTGTGCTTTGAGAATAAACCTTTTCCTGTGTTAATACAGAATAAAGTGCTTTGCAACAGTAGAGGCATTTATCCAAATAGGAGCATTTAAATATGTGCCAAGGTAGCTAAGTTATTTACTAGGAGTTGGTATAGACCCATAACTTAGTCCATGGGGTTTAAGTTAGAGAGCCAGGGTTCAACCCAGCTCTGACATACAGTGGCTGAGTGGTCTTAGCTAAGTGATCTAAGCTCTCTGAGTTTTCGTCTATATAACAGGAATAATCAACACTATTAAATAAGATGATGCTTGGCACATCTTTTTTCCTTCTTCTTCCTCCTCCTCCTCCTTTCCCTCCTGCTAATTAACCTGGGCGTTGGCGATTTTGCCTGCTCCATTCCACAGCTGGTCTTCAGGAAGCAAGTTAGAGTCTAGGGAAATGATGGGCAGTTTTCTATAGGCCACGTTCAGCTCAATCTGTCAGTAACATTTTTGGATAGCCTGTGAGTGTCCAGAGAGGAAACACATAAATATTATAGAAGAGTCCAGCACTTAAGATTTTGCTTATTTAATTAGTGATTATCTCCTTCTATACCCACCCACGCCCTAAGTTGAATTTCACCAGCATTTCGAGTCCTTTGGGATCACTCTGTACTCCTTTCACTTCTTGGCATGCAAGCCTACTTTTATTTTCCTTTTTAAGAGATTTTGCTGAACTGGGGGAGACATTGACATTGAAGACAGTTTCCTATGGGCTTGGACCTTGAAGGTGACTGACTTTTTAAAAGCTACTAGTGATACAGAGAAGCCAAACAAAACTCTCTCTTCTGGAGAGATCCCACAACACTCTAGAGCAGCCCTGTCTCCTAGCTCCTCCATGATAATTCAAGGTCAAGCTCATCTGTGGTGGTGACTCGATTTTGCTCATTTTGTACATTATTTATGTAATATGCAGGTTGTGAGGGAGTGTGGATGTAGATGATTCATAGGCAGAAGTGGTTGGAAACAGATTGCAGAAGCCCAGCTCCTCTTACTTGGGTGTTCCCCCCACCCCCAAACTGCCTTGTATGCTGCCCCCGGCATGCCCTGCAGTGACTACCGGGGCTAAATCTAGTCCAAGGGTCCCCCCTGGAAGCCCTGTAGAGTGACAGGGCACACCAGCTCTTTAGAGGCCCTAAACTTGCAGCAGACTCTGGAGACACACGCACCTCCCAAGATGTAACTCTCATAAAAAAAAAACCCTAAACCATAAAATAGCATAAGGAATTCTAAAAAAGTTATGATGACTACTTCAATGCTTATTTTCTGAAATATCAAGTTTTTAAAAAAAGTTGCTGGTTTTTGTGTGGCTGCCCCTGCTTTTCTAGGATATGCCTGGCACCTGTGCTTAGCCTGCCTATTTATGGGGCATCCCGGTGACCAGTAGGCATGCTGTTTTCTCATGGCTAAACCGTAGAGGAAATTTTCTCAGCTTTTTAAGTTTTATCCCAACCCAGAGACCCGCCTTCAGGTGACATCCTACACTCTCTGATGCACCGGAAAGAGCACTGACTGTGGATTAGACAGGCTTGGTTAGGAAACTCATTAGTTCTGTGCATCAATTATCTATTGTAAAAATAATGCCATGGACTAAAACCCACCAAAATCTCCGTGGCATACAAAGCATTTATTGCTCATGTTCAGGGGTGGTCAACTAGGCAGCTCTGTTACTCTTGACTGAGTCTACTTACATTCTGGCAGCTGATCTAGGATGGCCTAGGCTGAAGTGATGAGGTATCTAGACTCTGTGCCACATTGCTCCTATCCTCCAACAGGCTAGCTTGGGAATGTTCTCACCCAATGACAGGACCAAGAGTTAGAACAGGCTTAGTCACAGAAGCACTTTTCAAGCCTGTGCTTGCAACACATTTGCAAACACCCCACTGGCCAAAGCAAGTCACATGGCTGAAGCCAGTGTAGGAGTGGATAGACATGCTTGTAATCCTAGCACTTTGCGAAGCTGAGGCAGGAGGATCACTTAAGGCTAGGAGTTTGAGACCAGTCTGGGTAACATAGCAAGACCCCTATCTCTACCATATAAAAAAAAATGCTGGATGCAGTAGCATGCATCTGTAGTCTTAGCACTTGGGAGGCTGAGGTGGGAAGGTTGCTTGAGCCCAGGAGTTTGAGGTTGCAGTGAGCTATGATCATGCCATTATATTCCAGTTTGGGTTACAGAGCTTAGAAACAGGAGGTGGTGAAGAATCGGGATCATTTTTGCCATCTATTACATAGTGTGGCCTTGGGAAATTTACCTGACCTCTCTGAACCCAATTTCTCCTTCTCCTGTAAAAGGGCTCATGATCCCTAGCCATCAAGCCTGTATGAGGGTCAAATAAGAGAATTTGGCTAAATGGGTTTCCAGGCTAAGGAGGGTAAATCATACCCTTTCAGCTGGTTTCTTTATTAGCAGATTAGATACTATATTAGTCAGAGTTAGATACTATATTAGTCAGGGAAAGAAAGTCAACAGGGTATACATCTATACAGAGAGATTTATTTTCAAGTACTGGCTCATGTGATTGTGGAGACTTGGTGGGTCCAAAATCTGGTGGGCCAGCAGGAGACTCAGGAAGCATTGCATTTCAAGTCCAAAGGCAGTCCACTGGCAGAATTCCTTCTTGCTTAGTGGAAGCCAGTCTTGGTTCTCTTGAGGCCTTTCACTGACTGGATGATGCCCATTTACATTATGGAGGGCAATCTGCTTTACTCAAAGTCCCATTTAAATGTTAATTTCATCCAAAAACACCCTCCCCAAAACATCCAGAATAATGTTTGACCAAATATCTGGGTGCCATGGCCCAGCCAAGTTGATGCATAAAATTAACTCTCATGGTACTATGGGCTCAAGACTATAATTAATTATTACTTCAACAAATGTTTATGGAAGGCCTACTGTGTGCCATACTGGCATTACGTCTATTCATCAGAGTATAGCAATTAATAAGCTGCTAACCCTGCCTTCAAGGCACACAAAATGCTGTGAGAGCTGCCTTTTGTGGTGTGTACTTCCTGGACCAAGCTTTCTGCAGATATCATCTCATTTAATCCCCACAACAAAACTGTGAGGTAGTCATTGTTATCCCTGCTTTGCAGTTGAGGAGATGAGGTTTGGAGAGATGAAGCGGACTCACTGGAGGTCAAATAGCTAGTAAGTGGCAGACCCAGGACTGAGTTCACATCTGTCTGACACCCAGGCCCACGTTGGTAGTAGCTTCACTGTCATTCACATCTTTGGACAGTGGCCTTTCACAGACAGAAGAGCAGAGGAGCCAGAGGATGGCAGGAGCCCGAGGTCAGCCTAGAAGGCAGACCATCAGAAGCTGGGGAGGGCCTCTCTGCTGCTCTCTATAGGACATAAGTACCATTCCGTCCATGCTGGGGGGTTTGCTTTGCTACTTCCTGAGCCTCTGGGATGTGGGTGGCAAGCAGGCCACCAACATTATCCTGGAGTCTGAAAGTTCATCTTGGGAAACAACCTTCTCAGTATTCTCATTTTTTAAAGGGACAAATGAGTGTGCGTAGGTGTGTAGGTAGAGACAGGATGGATTTGAGCTTTTTCCAGCAAAGCCACCCCCCTTCATTCATTCTGCCCAGAGACATGCTCTGGGAGAGTGTATAGAAACACACATATGTAATATTTTCAGACTTTATCATAGTTCCACACTGCTCACAGCGGGGGTGCAGATGGAATATGCTAATGATGTGGGGAAGCATGCTCCCCCATAAGGATTGCTTCTATGTATGCTTAAAGCAGGTTATTGGCTAAGGGGTTTCTCTCCTTAGCAGTTAGTTCCGGGTGGAACACATCAGCCAGTGGCCCTGTCTACACTGGCCAAAAAGCCTGACCTGGCGCGTAGATGAAGAACCTGCAGAGGCGGGGGAGAAGGAGGCGCTTTATGTAAGTGGTTTTTAGACAGATGGAGGATTCATTTTAATTGCATAAAAGGCGATCTTTCTTGAGTGGAGATGTAGGTCCTTTTGCAAACCTGTGCTAGACACATCTTTGCTGCGGCTGCTTTTCTAAACGCCCCTCTATTTCCATGAAAATCACTCATCATCAGTGTGTGGAGTTCTATCTGGGCTATTTGCATGCTCAGCATTCCCCCCACTCAGGGGAAGTTCACCCAGTCCTGAAGAGTTTGAAGCCATGCTGTAACTGAACAGTGATTTTGGGAAACAGAGAGTGGATGTTTCCAACATGGGCCACTGGGAAGGTTGAACAAAACACGTTCAGAGCAGTTGTTTTCAAATTATGCCTCCACAGGTGGTCCAACTTCAGGAAACCCATCGAGCTCTGAATCTTTGCCCTATCAGAGTTCACCATTGAGAGAACCCCCTGAGCTCTCCCAGAGTCAGCCCCCTTGAGACTTACAGGAGCCTGGGGTCCAGCATCTCCATCTTCAGAACTCATGCTGTGACCAGCCTTAGTGGCCCATAGCTCAGAGACCTGGAGGCCAGGGAGGCTGACTTCCTGGGTATGCTTTGGGCTGAAGATTCTGAGTAGAACAAGAAAAACGCCAGCCTGGATCCTCTACAGTTGTAATTGAGGTGAAATTATTTATCCCTGCTGTTTATTTTATCAACAACAAGTGGGGACAACCTGTACTGCTCCAGCAGAAAGTTACTTCCACGAGCTAAAGGCTCTGTAGGATTCACTGTACAAGGAGACCCTTTGCCCAAACTAGTTCCCTGCTGGGTGGAAGGAAGTTCACCTCAGGTGTGGGCTTTTGTAAGCACTATGCCAATTTTAGTAATTTCTGTATAGCCAGTATTCTTCACACAAGTAACACATCTATTAGATGGATGAATGACTGTATTGAGACCTGCCAGAGTGGAGGCAGTCTTGGACAAAATAATTCTTACCAACTGTAAACAATACTGTATGTGAAAGTCAATTCTTGTGCAGGTTGCTGAGGACTGCTCTCTCAAGGAACAAGGAGAGACACAAATCCTTCTGGGCCTTTGTTACTGGCCTCTCCACACTGCAAGTCATATGGGCTCTGACAGTTAGGTTTGCGAACTTGCCACCTTGAGCTTATGTTGGCAGCACTGTACAAACAACTCAGTAAGATTCCATAGCCTTGTTATATCAGTTCTCATAGCTGTGTCCATGTCGACGTGTGGCGGTGTCTTGCTGAATGATGTTCATTATTGTTGTTACATGTTTTTGTGTACTGCTGCTAGAATGTTGGAGCTTGAATTAAAACAATAAACAAACATAAAATTTCTTGTTAAATTTGGCAAGAGTGAAAGTGAAATCAGGGACATGTTAGTCCAAGTTTATGGGGATAATGCCATGAAGCAAACAGTAGTGTACAAAAAGATTAACGATTTTCTGAGGGGAGAGAAAGCGTCACTGATGAAAAGGGGTCAGGATGACCAATAATGAGAAGAACTGACAAAAACATTGGAAAATTTGTGAATCGTGTGTCAAAATAGTCAACTGACTGTGAGAACCATAGTAGACCAAATAAACATCAATAGAGAAACAGTGAGAAAAATCTTTTTTAAAAAATATATTTTATTTTAAAGATGTGGAGTACAATTCAGGATTAGGTGTACAAGTGGACATTGTACAGGTAAAGTTTGGGCCTCCCTCTGAGAAAACTCTTAGCTGAATATCTTGGCATGAGAAAGGTGTGTGCAAAGAAGCTCTTGTATCACAATGTGCATGTGACATCACCCCTGCCTGGAATGCCTGCACACTCATCTGGCAGACTTTTGCATGGCCTCCATCACAGACCTCGGGCTCCTGGACATTCTGGTGTGTAGCTGAACCCTCAATCTTAGAAGCCAGCCTGCCTGGCTCTCCAGCCTGTAGTTGCCACTTATCCTTTGGAACCGCAGAAAGTTGCCCAAGTCACCTAATAAATCTGAACCTTGATTTTCATCTGGAAGCCAGGAATTATAGTAATAAGACCCAGATCAGAGGATTACTATATGGGTTGAATTAGTGAATGCACACGAAGTCCACAGGGCAGAGCCCAAGACACAACCCTCAGGACCTATCAGCCACCATCTGTGTCCTTTCTTCTCTGTGCCCCTGTCAGAATTGTCTTCTCCATTGTCTCCCCACATGCCTTTGCTCTTGTCTCTTTTGAACTCAGCACCTTGGCCGGCCCCCTCCCTTATCAAACAACTATGAGGGGTACCCACAAACCCGCAGAATTATATTCGAACTCCTTAAGAGAATTCAAGGTTTTCTATTTTTCAGGCCAACCAACTTTGACAACATGTTCTCCTCATGACTTCCTTCCTTGATCCACACCTGGTGTCCCTGCTTAATGTACTTTGTCTGTGCTCTCTCACCTCCCAGCCCTGGCTGGCTCTAGCTGGCTGCCTGTGGGCCTGTCCATCCCCCACCTCTGCCAGCTCAGGCTTCTGCATATGAGGGAGGGAAGATCCTTGGACCCTCTGGGATGAGCAGGCCCCCAGTCCTCTAGGCTGGGTTCTGGAGATCAGATTCTGCACTCACATTCACAAAGGCATACACTCCTCAGATCAGATTCCAAGGTACATTGGTACATTGTAGCAAAATGAAACCCATTTATAAGCTTTGGAGCTTATAAAAGGTTTATGCTCTACTGTCATGCAAAGTGCCCTGATTTGCTTGCCTCCTGGTGACATCGATTTTATTACACTGAATTTGGTTTCTTCAGGGGCCAATCTCGGTCATCTTGAGGGATTTTAATTTAGAAAATATGAAGGCAACTGCATATGCTATAGAGAGGGTCACTGTATCTTATTGTCCCTGAGTACGCATGGCTTTTTGAATCATCATTTAATGATTCATATGTAGCAGAAAATGCTTATCATGTAATGTTAGCAGAAAAAATCAGAATGTAAAATTGCATTTATGATATTATTATAACTATGGGCAAATCATGTGGGGGTCAGAACTAAAATGGTTGTAGACTAATGAAAATAGCTTGATTTGTTGGGGAAATGGGATGATAAGCAACTTTTAAAATTTCTTTTTCGATTGTGTTAACGTTACTGCTATTATGTAAAATAAAAACCTCAACAATATTAATAGTTACCGTTTGTGGTATCATATTAATAGTATAATAAGCATATGCTTAATCTGAGACAGATCTCTGCATTATTTTGTTTAATCCTCCTGGCATGCCTGTGAGGTGGGGATGTTTATTCCTGGTTCGTGGGTGGAGAGTAAAAAGTCACCTAAAGTGTCACAACCACTAGGGGACATTGAGTTGCTTTCCACACCATGGTTCCTCCTGCTCTAAACCTGTTCTCTCAACAACTGCCGTGTTCTTATTAAAACAAAACACAATGACTTTTCATGAATCAGCAGTAAAAGTGAAAGAAAAATTAGAGAACTCTGAGAAAGAAAAAACCTTTAAAATAAAAAACAGTCCATTATATAAGCCCTAGGGAGAACCACTGTTGACCCTCTGGACTCATCTTCCAGAATGTCACATGTCTGCCAGAGCATTTCCTCTTGCTTGCCTCCACTTGTTCTTAGCCCTTAGTTTTGAGGATAGAGTCCAGAAAAATCATGAAACTACTGTTGGCTGGGAGAATTTCCTCTCTTGAAATCCAAGGTTAGGATGACAGAAATCAGAGTTTTGAATGAAATGAGTTGACTCCACCGGCAGAATGACGCAGACTAAAAGGACACGTTGCACCCAAGTGACTGTTCTAACTCTCATACTTCAGTGGTTTGGGGAGAAGGTGTATTCCAAGAACCCTGGAAAATCCTCTTTAACTGAAAAATTGACCTTTAAACCAACTTACACATATCTGGAACAAAGAATGGAGACTACTCCATCATGAAAGCACCATGACATTATAAAGCATTTAGGTAGCAATCAAAGACTTATGGTTTTCCCACATTGCTGGTGCTATCAGGAGATAATCCACACATTTCTAATAATTTTATGTGATTAAAATATTTAATATTGCCATGCAGTTTAGTTTTATCTAAAAAGAATTCCTTTATTGGTTTGGGAGTGATTGCAATCCTCCTTGGGCATTTAGTTCTGTTATACTGACTTAACTGTATAAAGAATTTGTGTGATGTGAATGCAACGGAGCTGGTAGAGATTCATCTTTTATTCATTCATTTATTCATTTACTTATTAATTCATCTAGTAAATATTTATCGGAAAACAACCATCTGAAAATCCTTCCTTTGCATTTCTTATAAAATCCTAGTCAAGGGCATTGCCTATTATATATATCAATGTTCTGTGTATAAAGTCCACAGAAAACTTTCTTTTAGTATTCAGTTCCAGAAAAGCACTTTATTCCACTTGAGTCATGTCAAGCCTTCTCCTTTCTGATAATAGCCACTTATCATTGTGTTTTCCATTTTGCCCTGGCTGCCAGGAAACTCAGGGATACTTTTTATGCTCAAGCATTGTACTCACCTCATGGTCAGTATATTTATGTCTTTTTCCTTTTATGGTTCTGATTTTCTGCTTTATAACCTTTGTATTTATCTGTTCCTTTGACGACCCATCTCAGTTATTTTGAGAAAAGGTCATGAGCAAGAGGGCAATAATTCAAGACTAAGTGCTAGGCATCCTCATCAAATACCTATCAGTTGAAACTAGATAGCAGGGATGGTTATACAATATTGTGAATGGACTAGGTACTGCTGAATTTTACACCTTAAAATGGCTAGTTTTATGTTAACTGAATTTTTCCTCAATAAGAAAATGTGAAAAAGAAAAACCTATTAGTGATCAACTCACTTTGATGATGATGTTGATGATAGTGATAACTAGACTCTACTTGAAGACAGAGTGCTTTCTGTGAAGGCCAATAGCATCCATAGGAAAGCCTCCAGGGAATCATCTCACTGCTCCAGGAGAGCAGCAACCAATGCTGGCAATGTGTACAAGGCCATCATGCGGCCGGCTTCAAGAACTCTCTTCCCCATCTCCATCTTCTCTGTGACAGTCTTAAAAAAATAAAATAATTATGAAAATATGTATTACTTTAAATTACATAAATATAAATGTTCATTATGGAAAAATCAATGAGATAATACTAATAATTTCTAACAGCCAAATTTAATCACCTTTAGCATTTTATGCCTACCTTCTAGACTTCTGAATTGATCCATCAAGATATGCATTCACTCATCCATTTATCTGTCTTTCCTAAAGTATAGTCCCCAGGACATCAGTCTTAGGATTAGGTAGGTTTAAAAATGGGACACCAGCTCAAGTTCGGAGAGTGTGGCAGCAAGATGAAGACAGAACAGATCAGACTGGGAGAGACTCTGCAAAAGTGAGTGTCCTTAAAGACTCTCTGCACGAGTGGGTGTGTGCCTGTGGGTGAGTGAAAGTTCGTCTGAGGGGAGACTCTAGTTCATGCACCCAGGGCTCTCCTCTGGAGGTGACTGCAGCCCATCACCACCCTGAGATTGGAGCTCCTGACAGGCAGGATCCTCTGCTGTTCTAGGGACTCTCTTGGGAGGCAGTAGAGAACAGTTGCTCCTCACCACCTTGCACTCGGCCCATGCCATCACTTGCTGCAGCAGACCAGCACAAGCCCCAGGAACCGTGCAGAGGGCAGGGCTGGAAATCTGGGATGGAGCCTTGCCGTCAGTGAGGAGATGCCAACCAGCACCATTTTCTCTATCCCAGAATCGGGCAAAGACCTGCATTGCCCCACCCAGCTCTGTCCAGCCTCCAACCTGGAACCCAGAGGCTATCTTCTCATCAGACTGAGAGAGACAGATGCCCTTTCCCCACCCTGGAACAGGTACAGACACGTCAGATCTGAGTGGGAGACTTGACAGCAGTGGCACTGAGTCCAGATCTGATCCATCCTCCTCCCATAGTAATCAATGGGGCATCTGACCCATGCTGAGAGTAACCCTATCAACCTGCACTCAGAGCAGAGGAGAGGGGTTGGAGATGACAGCCACTCCTTATGTGGCAATGACAGCTGAAAGGAACTTGGAGGTACAGAAATGACCAAGAGCAAGTTTTGTTTTTTGATTTCTTTTTTTTTTTTGCTTTTAGTTTTAGTCTTTACCTTTTCTCTTTCTTTCTGTTTTTGTTTATGTTTTTGTATTTGATTTGTTTCTGTTATTTTAATTTTTTTCTTTAGATTTTCTTTTGTGTATAGATATTTTTGAGGGAGAGTACATCAACAGGGGGGTTTTTGCTTTGTTCATATAATTTTATGATTTTGTTTGTTTTTTTGTTTTGTTTTTTCTGTCTTTGTTGGTTTCCCTGTTTATTCATTAGTTGGTAAGCCTGTCTGTTTTCCCTCTTTTTCTTCTCTCTTTCCACCTTCCTTTCATCTTCCTCCAACCTTTTACGATTCTTTTCCTTTTCTGACCTGATTTTTCTTTCAGGGGGCAAACATACACCCTCCCCTGCATGGACAGATTGTAAGGTGGTAGAAAGTGGGTTCCAGGGGGTCCACACACCTGTCAGCAGATACTAGGATCTGCAGATAGCTTCTGAATCACAGTTCCCCCTTTAATTAAATCTCAAAACCACAAAAACGTGAAGCCCCCTCACCCCAGTCCAGCTTCAGAATTGAACAAAACCAGAGGATCTACATAAGGAAGAATAGGAGATTGAGCAAACAGAAGTAAAAACTACTCCCCCCCAATCACTGAGCAACAGAATTAAAGAAGAGGTTAAAAAAGGGGAGGAAAACCTACACAAATGAAGAAAAACCAAAGGAAGAATATGGGTCTCACACAGATCCCTGGGAGGTCAACCACTGAGAATACATACTTTGGGGCTCAAACAATGAAGAGTTCCCAGAATGACTGATCTCAAACCACAAACCCAGATATCAAAATATTAATAGAGAGAATAAATAGAAATGAGGAGAGACAAGAGGAAAGAATAAAGGCATTGATAACTAAGATAACAACAATAGAGAATACGGTGAATGAAATAAATAACAAACTGACAAGCAAGGAAAGCAGAATTAACCAAGCAGAAGAATCTCAGAGCTTGAGGACTAAAATATGGAGCTAATCCAAACAGTTAAAAAATAGAAAAGAAGCTTAAAAAGACAGAAAAACCTCTAAGAGATAAGCAATTATATCAAGAGGCTGAATCTAAGATTAATTGGACTTCCTGAGGCAGATAGAGAGACAGAGACCACTCTGGAACAAACATTCCATGAAATTATCCAAGAAAACTTTCCTCATCTCATCAGTGACAAGACCATTCAAACACAAGAGATTCAGAGAACCCTTGCAAGACAACAAATGAGAAGACTAACTCTTAGACACGTAGTAGTTCACCTACACAAAGTAAGTATAAAAGAAAAAATCCTAAAGGCAGCAAGAGAGAAAGGTGAGACTACCTACTGAGGAAGACCAATTAGAATAGCAGCAGACTTAACTACAGAAACACTTAAGCCTAGGAGAGGTTGGAGTCCAATCTTCAGAGTTCTCAAAGATAAACAATTTCAACCAAGAATTACCTACCCAGCTAAACTAAGTTTCATCAGTGTTGGAGAATTAAAATCCTTTCCAGACATTCAATCCCTAAGAGTTTTTGCTGCCTCCAGATCAGTTCTACAAGAAACACTAAAGAAGGTATTAAACACAGAAAAAAGAAAAAAAGAAAAAAGGAAAAAAAAGAATGACAATGCCCTTCCCAAGAATGCAGGAAAAAGATGGAAAACACACATAAATCAACTAAAAAATCACAACAAACAAACAGCAGCAACAGCAATAAGTTCTATAAGAACCTCATGACAGGGATAAACTCTCACATCTCAATAATTAGTCTGAATGTGAATGGACTAAATGCACCACTGAGAAGACATAGAATGGCAAATTGGACAAAATATCATAATGCAACAATATGATTTCTCCAAGAGACTTATCTCACCAGGAAGGACACTCACAGACTCAAAGTAAGAAGACAGAAAACAAATTTTCAGGTGAATGGAATACAAAAGAAAGCAGAAGTCGTGATCTTAATATCAGAAAAAACTACCCTTTAAGATATCAAAAATTAAAAAAGATACAGAAGGTCATGACATAATGATAAAAGTTTCAATCCATCAACAAGAAATATCCAACCTAAACATATATGCACTTAACATGGGAGTACCAACTTTCATAAAGCAGCTTTCAGGTAAACGAAAAAACAACAACAACAACAACAAAAAAACTCTAACACTATCATAGCTGGGGACTTAAATACCCCACTAACAACCCTAGACAAATCATCAAGACAAAAAGTCAACAAGGAGATCCAGAACCTCAATGTGATGCTTGACCAATTGGACTTAATTCATACCTACAGAACACTCCACCCAACAGCTATGGAATATACATTCTACTCATCACCAGATGGAACCTACAGAACACTCCACCCAACAGCTATGGAATATACATTCTACTCATCACCAGATGGAACATACTCTAAGATTGGTCACATCCTCAGCCATATATTAAGCATAAACAAATTCCACAAGATTGAAATACTGCCATGTACCTTCTGAGACCACAGGGAAACAAAAGTAAATACCAACACCAACAAATTTCCCTCAAAACCCACATAGACACGGACACTAAACAGCATGATGCTAAACAACTCCTGGATCAACATGAAAATCAAAACAGAAATTAAAATATTCCTGGAAACAAATGAAAATAAAGGATCATCTTATCAATATCTCTGGGATGCCATAAAAGCAGTACTAAGAGGGGAATTTATATCTCTACAAACACACATGAAAAAAAGGAAAGATCACGGTTAATAGCCTAAAAAATCACCTAAGAAAGCTAACTTCGGTGGAAGAATCCAGATCACCGAAATAAAAGCCCAAATTTTGGACATAGAAGACAAAAATATGATACAAAAAAATCAACAAAACAAAAAGCTGGTTCTTTGGAAGTATAAACAAGATTGATGGACCCTTAACTAGACTGACCAAGAAAAAGAGAGAAAAAACCCAAATAAACACAACCAGAAATCCAAAGTTCAAGTCATAATGACCCCAAAGAAATACAAAAGATTATCAGAGATTACTATGTACTATGTATGGAAAAAAACTTGAGAACCTAAAGGAAATGGAGAACTTTGTGACATCATACAACCTTCCCAGGTTGAAACAAGAAGAAATTGAGACCCTAAATAGACCAATAACCCAGGAAATTGACTACATCATAAGAAAACGACCTACAAAAAAAGCCTGGACCAGATGGCTTTTCAGCAAAATTTTACAAAACATATAAAAAGGAGCTGTTGCCAATCCTATTGAAAGTATTCCAGGCAATCAAGAAAGATGGAACTCTCCCCAAATCATTTTATGAAGCTAACATCACATTGATACCCAAACGAGGTAAAGATCCAACAAAGAAAGAGAACTACAGGCCAATATCCTTGATGAACATTGATACTAAACTTCTCAACAAGATTCTAACAAACCAGATCCAACAACATCTCAAAAATCATCCATCATGACCAAGTAACCTTCATCCCTGGGATGCAAGACTGGTTCAACATCTGTAAGACCATAAATGCAATTAAATACATCAACAGATGTAAAAACAAAAACCACATGATTATATCATTAGATGTGGAAAAAGTTCTCCATAAAACCCAACACCCTTTCTTGATAAAAATGCTCGAATATCTGGGCATAAATGGAACATACCTCAAAGTAGTAAGCTATCTACTAGAAACTTACAGCCAACATACTGCTAAACAGATAGAAACTGGAACCATTTCCCTTGAAAACAAGAACAGCAAGGATGCCCACTCTCCTGTTCAACGTAGTTTTGGAAGTCCTAGCTAGAGCAATCAGACAAGAGAAGGAAATCAGGGATATCACATAGGAAAAGAGGAAGTCAAGTTATCCCTCTTTGCAGGCGGCATGATTCTATACCTCAAAAATCCAAGAGAATCTGCCAAAACTTCCTTGCCCTGATAAATGCCTTTGGCAAAGTCTCAGGGTATAAAATAAATGTGCAAAAGTCAGTCACATTCCTGTACACCAACAATAAACAAACAAACCCAAATAAAAAGCACAATCCCATTCACAATAACCACACACACACACAAAATACCTTGGTATCTTCCTAATCAGAGAAGCGAAAGACCTTTACAACAAAAACTACAAAGCACTCAAAGAAATCAAAGATGACACAAACAAATGGAAAAATATTCCATGCTCATGGACTGGAAGAATCAACTTTGTTAATATGTCCATCCTACCCAAGGCAATCTACAGATTTAACATAATACCCATTAAATTACCAGCAGCGTTCTTCTCAGACCCGGAAAGAACAATACAGAAATTCATATGGAAAAATAAATGACCATGCTATGGCGATAGCCAAAATAACCCTCAGCAAAAAACCAAAAACAAACAAACAAAACAACAAAGCAGGAGGCATCATGCTCCCAGACTTTAAACTTTATTACAAAGCTACAATAAGCAAAACTTCCTGGTATTAGTGCAAGAACAGGCACATGGACCAATGCAACAGGATAGAGATTCTGAAAGCAAAGCCTCAATTTCTTAACCATCTCATCTTCGACAAAGCCTTCAACAACAACCATGGAGGAGTAGAGAACCTGTTCAGTAAATGGTGCTGGGAAAACTGGCTGACCACATGCAGAAGATTAAAACAAGACTCCTACCTATCATCATACATAAAATCAACTCTAAATGGATCAAAGACCTAAACGTAAAGCCTCAAAGTATAAGAACCTTAGAAAATGCAGGAGACGCCCTTATGAAAATTGTAACTGGCAACCAATTCCTAGTCAAAACCCCAAGTGTCCATGCCATAAGAGATAAGATGGACAAATGGGACCTCATCAAACTGATAAACTTCTGCAAAGACAGAGAAACCATCAAGAGAGCAGGGAGACAGCCCACAGACTGGGAAAGCATAGTTGCCAACTGTATATCTGACAAAGACCTAACATCTAGGATCTACAAGGAACCTAAACAAGCCAAAAAGAAAAAAAACAAACAACCTCATTACAAAGTGGGCAAAAGATATGAATAAACACTTTTCAAAAGACCTATGAGCAGTCAACAGATACATGAAAAAATACCCAGCCTCACCAATCAAAGAAATTCAAATTAAAACCACACTGAGATACCACCTAACTCCAGTTAGGATGCCATCATTAATAACTCAAAAAACAACAGATGCTGGAGAGAATGCGTGAAAAGGGAACACTTCTACACTGTTGGTGGGAGTGTAAACTACTACAACCTCTGTGGAAAACAGTGTGGTGATTTCTAAAAGATCTAAAAATCGACCTCCCATATGATCCTTCAATCCCCCTATTGGGAATATACCCAGAGGAAGTCAAATTACTCTATGAAAAACATACCTGCATACGTATGTTTATTGCAGCATTATTCACAATAGCAAAAATATGGAACCAACCATGCTGCCCGTTGAAAGAGGACTGGATAAAAAAAATGTGGTACGTATACATGATGGAATATTACGCAGACATAAAGTAGGGCAAAATTATGAACTTCGCGGTAACCTAGATGGACTTAGAATCTATAATCTGAGTTATCTATCACAGAAACAAAGAACTGAGTATCACATGTTCTCATCTATAAGTGTACCTTGAACAATTATTGTAATGCTATAAGAAAGGGATTGGCAGTAGTGGGAAACTGCTGGGGAGGGGCACACCTCATACATGAGAGTATCTGCATAGTGAACATTTGTACACCTAACCTTGAATTGTACCCCATGTATTTAAAATAAAAAATAAAAATAAATAAAAAAATATGTGGGATATCCTAGCACCTCCTCCTGGAGATTCATTATATACGTTGGCATATTAAAAGATTTGAGAAATTTAGGAACCAAGAAGCCCATTTTACTGTGATTAATTAGAGTTTTTCCAATGTACCTGCACACAAAATCCTTATTTTCTATAACTCAAGGAACGAATGCAATGTTGCATGGAAGCTAAGAAGCTGAGGAATACTGAATCTTAAGTCCTAGGTCTTATTTAGTCTATATAGTTATACTATATTGCTTGAATTGCTTCTATGTTATAAGTATCTCTCTATATCAGTTACATCCTCCTAAAACACAATAGTTAATGATAACATAAAACTCTATCGTACGGGTGTCCCAAAACTTGTGGATCCAATACCCTATTGTTGGGAGTTTGGATTTTTCCCATTTTTGACCCTCATAATGGACATTATTATAGCTGACTAAGGCTATAATGACATAACCAAGGCATTGTCTAACCCCTAAAACATCCCATCATGTGAAGTTTAGTTTTCCTGGGAAGTAGTATCTATACAGATTCTACATGAGTATTTATTTATTTACTTATAGCTTCTTAGTTTAAGAGATCTGCTAGTCAGGAACATTCTGGAAAGAATGGAAAAGCAAATAGTTTGAGTAGAAGTGTAGAAAGGAGGAATGGTTTTGTTGCTGAATTAGATTTAAATTCTGGTTTCTTTAAATCTGTGTGTTTGTGACTAGAATTCTGGTCTAACTAGAATTGTATTTACTTTTTAAACTATCAGATTATATTTTGGTTATGGTAAGTGATCCTGAGAATAAAGGATTTCTTTAAAAAATGTAAGTAAAGAAAGAGAAAAATAAACACAAGTAGATAGTAACAAAAATTATAAGTCAATAAAAATCATGAAATTTGGAGAAAAGTAAGTTAACACAAGTCTCACTGGTTACTGGCCAGTGAGAGAGCATCATGGCTGTTTCTTTGCATGATTCTCATTCATGGTTCCATTTGGGGCATTTGCCATGTAATAATGAGTGGGAATAGGGACCCCTCCAGAAGGTTGACTCCCACTTTGGGTCACAGTGAACCTTTCCTTCATCCTAAGGGAAGTTACTTATAATGGGAAGAAATAACACTTGGAACCAATAAATAGAAATGAATTCACTGAAAAACAGTTTGGCCAATGATACTATCTAGGAAATGGAGAAATATTTCTCCATTCCCCTCTGGTAGCTGGGAGAGCAAATAGCCCTGACAGAGACCAGCAAATAACAGCAATAAGAACTAAAAACTAAAGCTGACATCTCCCTGAAGAGAGATGTCAGCTGAGTCGGGAAAGAGAAAGAACTGGAAGTGGAGCACAGCAAAGAAATGCAGGCTTAAGCCTAAGAGGCGCAGGTGGAATTTTTATATTAAGCAAGTGAGAGACTACAGGGGAAAAGCAGGTCGACTTTATTTTTTGATGACAGAATCAATAGAACCTAATCAAGTTTTGAATGCAATCAGGGTAAGATGAGAAATACCAAGTAGGTCCTCATAGGCAGTAACTAGAACATAATTGTGTCCGGAAGGGATTACCAGAGTGATGTTCCACATTTCTCTCCAAGCCCTGCTGGGGAGGGAGACTCTGAAATTAAGGAAGGGTGATGTGGTGGTTTCAGGTTCATGTCCCCAGAGTTTTGATGCCCTGTTTTGTGTTGATTTTTTTTCTTGGGACTAGGCTTTCAGCTAAGAAAGGAAATGAGAGAGACTGTCACAGGCCACTTCTGGGATGCGCAGAATCAGATACGAGGTGCTCAGCTGGAAGACGTGAGGACTGGGGATTCCATAGGAGGCAGAGGGCTAAGCTCATTTATAGTTGCCTGCACACCCTGTCCAAGTCACTCATATATGAGTAATATAAGCAAAAACAAACTGCTTATTATGCGATTACAACTCCAAGCTCCCCCAAACAGACGTGCCAGTACAATCTATTTAAAACAAGAGGGCTGGTCATCACATGTGCTCTAGCCTAAACTAAGTGCCCCCCTTAAGTACCCCAATATAGGGATTCTGGAGCTGTCACTGGAAGTTGATTATGATTTGAGCGCGTTGATTGTACAAGGAACACAAGAAACAGTGCAAAAACACAGCCACCGGCTCTTATAGCTACTTTAATCATACAGAATCTGGCTTATGATGTCTCTGATTTGGTCCCAGGTACTGGGGAGATTGTGTGGATTGGAAGCTGATCCTTGTCCTTGAGGAATCTACTCAGACTCTAAATGAGTGACCCAGACATGAAGTCAGTAATATAACCCAGTCAAATCAGGCTGTGATGGGAGGCTGGTGTTGTGGGAGTCAGGGAAGGCTGTTACTAACTTTGGTTGGGAGGTGGGTCATGGAAAGGAAGCAGAGATAACACGTGATCATGATTTTGACATTGATTTCAACCAGACATAGATATCAGATCACACAATCCCCTGAGGTAAGTGTTGTGACTTCAGGTACTTAGTAGTGGCTCAAGAAACATTTGTGAATATTTGGATAAATGAATAAATGAATGTCTCCAGTGAAGACACCAGGACTCAGAGAATAACTCAGAGAATAAATAACTTGCCCGAGATTCCAGGATTCAGAGATAGCAAATCTGGAATTTAGACCTAAGAACTTCATTCTCTTTCAATCACCTACACAGCATTTGCTGAATGCTGGAGTGGAAAGAGCTAGAAGCTTCAGGTTGTGAGGAGAATGTAATGGAAACCAACCAAAAAGAGAGAATCAGCCCTTGCTCATAAATGTCTATTTTCTTCTCATACCAGCAAGTTCCCATTAGCCAATGAGCATACTGATAATTTGTAATAATACTTGTCTTTAAAAATAAAAACAAAAAACTATGGTCCCCTGTCTTCACTCTGATATCTCAGTGGGTAGTTCTGGTGCTACAATCTAAATTAACTCTTTAAAATATTCTCTTTTCAACTCACCTTATTTGGATATTTGATTTAGAAAAAATTAATGAAGTCCATTTGCCATATGGAGAAGCGAACTTTTTAAAAAGTAGATGTTTTGCATCCCTGCAGCTCCAGGAGCTGTTGTCATAGTAACATTTCTCCCCCTGAGTTGCAGAATGAACAGTCCATGGAACCAATGGCAATGTAGGTCACGAGTGAAAAGGGGTTTGGTGGCTTTGCCTCAGTGCCCAGTTTGGCACAGCTGGGGTTTGTTAATATTGTGGGCTCCAGAGGGGCTTACACTCCTTGGTTAGAACGTTCTGTGCCAGGACTGAGTCCAAAGAAGAGATGCGGGGGAGGGGGAGGGGAAAGTAGAAGGTGTGTAAACCACGAGGAGAGGCTAGCTGGAGCTGTGTCCTGCATGGAGATACAGAATGCCCAGATTCCAGGATGGCCTGTTCTGGTGGTGGTTGTTGGGAGGTCGGGAGGTGGATGTGGCATGCTGAAGCTCAACATTGTCTCTGATACATGGTAGAAATTGGCACTCCTGCAGCCCAGAATCTATCTGGAGTTGATTCATGAAGGCCTATGTCAATTACCAATGTAAAAGTTCTGGCTGCAGGAGATTTCAGCTTTATATACAGCCTGAAAATGTGTTCAAGAAATTTTATCCATTCATTCATGTAGCACACATTTACCAAGCTCCTCCTCTGCACCCTGTACTGTGATGACCACGGCCAGCTTCATCGGGGTGTAACCTGGGAGCTTCCTGTGCTCAGAAGGACCTTGCACTTGATTTACAAGTTGTTGCTGTCTTGTAATTTTTGAACTGGGAGCTCGGCATTTTCATTTTGCACTGGGCTACAATTCAGACTCAGTCCCTGCCTTCTGAATCTTATGGTGCAGGGATAGAGGCAGATAGGAATCCAATCATAAGACAAATCAGTGTAGAATTACAACTGTGCTCTGTGCTATAAGGAGAGGTAGAGGTATGTATGAAATGCCTGGAGAGAAGATAGACTGTCACTTTACAGCTCTATAGCTTGACAATATTCAGAACAGTGGGGGTAGAGTGAAATTATAGTAGAAGGGACTTAAGTTAGTTAAGTGAGTTCTGGGGGAGACCAAGGCAGGCTTCTGAGAGAGAATGGCAATTTTTTCTCTCAAGGTTGTGCAGACAGTAGGATATGCACCTGTCAAATGCAGGTGCTTTGAGTGCAAGCCCCTTTCTTTGTCTTTCTCTTTCCCTCTGTTTTTCCTTTTAGCTTTGTACTTTGACGTAACTTCAGCTTTGCAGAAAAGTTGAAACAATAGTATAAAATATTCCCATATACTCTTCACCTAGATTTCTCAAATGTTTCATTTTACCATATCACTCTCTCTCACCATCTATGTACCTTCTATTTAATCTTCAGTTGCAGACATAAATGATTGCTTGCTGCTGCTACAAACTGAATGTTTGTGTCCCCCCATGCTAAAGTCATATGTTGAAATCCTAACCCCCAATGGGATGATATTAGAAAGTGGGGTCTTTAGGAGATAATTAAGTCATGAGGGTGGAGCCCCCACGAATAGGGGGGTCAGTGTCCTTATAAAAGACATGTGAGAGTTTACTTCCTCTTTGGGAGAGTACATGAAGACAGCCATCTGTGAATCAGGAACAGGACTCTCACCAGAACCCAGCCCTGCTAGCACCCTGACTTTGTATGTCCAGCCTCCAGAGCTGTGAGAAATAAATGTCTATTGCTTAATCCAGTCTATGGTGTTTTAACAGCCCAAACTCACCAAGACAACTGTCATATTCTTGAGTCTACTTCCTAAAAACAAGATTGTTCTCTTATATAATCATAGTATGGTTATCAAAATCAGGAAATCAACATTTTTGCAATATTAGTGTCTAATCTACAAATCTTAGATTTCCCTTGTCTCAATAATGTTCTTTATAGCAAAAGAAATCTCTGTATCATATGTGGCGTTTGCTTGTCTATTTAGTCTTCTCTAATTTGGAACAGTTCTTAGTCTTTCTTTGTTTCCATGACATTGACATTTTTGAGGAGTACAGGCCGGTTATTTTTAAAAATCAGGTGTATTAACGAATGATCTATACACAGGAAAGCTCATTCTTTTTAGATGTACAGTCCTCAGGCCAGAATGCTCCCAACTTTGAACCTGTCTGATGGTTCCACATGATTTGATTCAGAATGTGATTCTTTAGTAGAAATACACAGAAGAGATGGTGCATTTTTCTCAAGGCATCATAGCATGAAACATGAGTTATTGAATTGTCCCATTACCATTGATGCTAACATTGATCTCTTAGGTTTTTTCACTGTAAAATTTCTCCTTTGTGCCTAGATAATTGATCTGTATCTTGTGGGGAGATACTTTGAGACTGTGTAAACATTCCTCTAGTCCTCAAGCTTTTACCCACTTGTGTTTTTATTCATTGTGATTCCTGCCTGAAAGTTGTTGCCAAGTGGTGACTTTTCTAATTTAGTCCCTCCTTTTGCATTTGTTGGCTGTTTTGTTACCATAAGAAAGACAACTGCCCCTACAGTTAATTAATGAATTAATTGAGTGCAGGCTTATTTATTATTTTATTCAATGAGCAATACTCTGTTACTATTATTACTTATTTTCATGTTCAAATTGTCTCAAATTTGGTCCTTTTAAATCATTTTGACATGTCCCCATCATTCTCTGAGCATTTCTTTACTTTCTGGCACAGGAAAATGTTCTAAGTTCATCTTGTACTTTCTGTGTCCAAGCCTGGAGTCAACCATTTCTCACAAGGAGGGTACAGTTTTGGAAGGTGCCCATGTTGCCTGAAGTCATCTCAATCTTGAGATTCTTTCCAAATTTATGGAGTGAAACCAGAACATGGAGACTTCAGAGGTAAACTTTTATTCAGTATGCTTATCTGGTTCTTTTTTCCCCTCAATGGAATTTGAAGTAGCTTACCAAAATAATTCAAATGGTAAAATTTATGAAATGAGAATTTTCAAAAGGGAAAAAAATGATGACTGAGAGGAGGAAAACAGATATGCCAGCCATAAAAGTTGCTGGCTTGCCCAGAAAAACTTGGCATTCAGTATTCTGGCAGCCAAATTCAAGGAGGAACTCTTCAGGGAGAAGATGTCAGGCGCTGACAGGTCACCTTCAGGGACTCTGACCTGCTGGCAACGGCAGGTGCAGAGCAAGGGGCCGGAGCCACATTGCATTGTAGGAATAAGGAACCTTTCCGGATGGCATTCCAACTCAGCAGAAGTGGACTGAGCTGCAGAGAGGAAGAGGTGGGGCCAGGATTTTTTTTTTTTTTGAAAGCACTTTGGTGATTTTCTAGCTTTGTACAAACACTCATCTAAGACCCCACAGTTGGAAAGGAATTGCTATCTAAGTGTCCCACGGTCATTCCTACACTCATTCACTCTCTCACTCCATGACTTTTATTGAACATTTCCTAGAAGAAGTGAAGATACCAGGTCCACGGGAGGTGAAGACCACTAAGATCCAGATCCTGGCCACGAGGTTCAGTAACCAAGGAGGTACAACTGTGAATGATGCTAGACCAGTTTAAACACTCAACATACTGTGAAAGGTGCTATAAGAATTGAGAGACAACTGCAAAGCATCTCTCTATCCAGAGGGCTGTTTCATGAAGAAGCTACTGTTTTATAAAAAAATGTGGAACTTCAGATTGCAAAAGGACCTTGAAAGGAATCCTGGCCAGTGGTCCCATTTAGATGCTTGACTCTCTTCTACCACTGTCCCTTGTGGTGAATAAGGGTCAGGTCAAATATGCAAATGAAAGGAGTGCCATATGTAAATAGACATTCCACAGTTCCTTCACTTACTCGACTTATTCAATGAATAGTTATTGAGGTCCTATTATGTTCTTGACACATTGGTAGACCTTGGGTGAGCAAAAATGCACCCAGTTTCTGTCCTCAGAGCACTTGAGATCTAATGGGAAAGACAAATATTAATCAGATTAATTTAAAAAACATATTAAAAACTGCTCTATGTGCTTTCACAAAAGGTACCCAGCATTTTCAGAGCAGGTCAGAGATGACTGTCTTGGGAAAGTGACAAGCTCAGAAAGTAAGGAAGAGTTGGGGTCACTAGATGGGGCAGGACAGGAGCAGTTCAGGCAGAGGGAAAAGTGTGTGCAAAGCCTCAGAAGAGTCAGGGTACACCTGAAGAGAGACCCATGTGGATGGGGCAATCAGAGGGAATGTGGTAACATATGATGAGGCTGGAGAGGTGGGGATGTCCCTGGAGAAAGTTCTTACAAGAAGGGCAGGGAGAAGAAGAGGGGTGTGGGGGAGAGATGAGCAGATTGGATCACAAGGCGGGGAGTAGAGGTGTGAGCCTAGAGCAATAATTCTAAGAGATGAAGGAGGAAGTGGGAGGTGAAATTATAAAATGATAGGAATGCTGATAATAACACTAAAAATATCACCTCCCATTTGTTGAGTGCCCCATATGACTGAGACCTTCCTGATAGAAGACAGGGCCAAGGGAAGGCAGGGTCAAGGTCAGGATCTTTCAACAGAGCTGAAAATAAACTAGGACTCAGCGATTTCATTTCTTACTGCTTACCTTATTAAAAGTACTGCCATGAGTGAGGTGATATGTCCAAGGATGTTCATTGCAGCAATGATAGTAAGCAAATTGAAAACAAATCAATGCCCATCATGATGATAATGAGTAAATAATCCATAGCCCACCCTTCCATGACACGTGAGCAGTAATGGAAGAACAGAATAGATCTCTGTCTGCTAACATGGAAGCTCTCCAAGACATATGGCAGGGGAGAAAATGCGAGCAGGATCATATGTCAGGATGGTACCATTGCTGTAAATGGCGCGGGGGGCGGGGGTGCGAATGTGTCCTCAAATGAAACCATCCCCCAACCCTTGTGAGTACATATATAACACTTAAATGCCTAGAGAAATACATGGAAAGCTTCAGAGCAAGCTGAAAACAGTGGTTCCTGGGGAGAGGAAAAGAACCTAGGGTTAAAGGGGTGCCAAGGGAATTTCAGCCTAATCTGTAATGTCTTAATTAGATGACAGAAACTTTCAAGCATACAAAAAGAGGACACTGTAATAAACCCCCAAGTACTGTCACCTGCAAGCTCCCTCATCCTGCATTATTTTTAAACACATTCCAGACATTGTATTCTAGTCATAAATATTGAGTATGTCTCTCTAACAGAGAGGGACCCTTTAAGAAAAGCATTACCCTGCAGTGGGGAGGAGGCATATAACAACACAAAGGTTCCCTGGTCCTGAACCAGGGAAAGTGAGGGCCATTTTGGAGGCCCAGACTTCACCTGCATACAGCCTACTTGTGTAGTTAATCCTTACTCTACCCCACATCTCTATAACAAAATAAAATTTAAAATAAATGAATAAACAAACAAATAAATAATTAAAAAATAAAAACATTACCCTAACACCACAATCACAACTAAGAATATTAATATTCATTTCTTAGAACTATCAAATACCCAATTAGTGTCCATATTTCCCTATCTTGCAATTATATTTTGCTTGTTCATATCTGGACCATACAAATAAGGTCCATATACTGCAATTGCTTGACATGTCTCCTATGTCTTTTTGTGCATTTTTGCCAATGTATCTCTGGACTAGACTGCCAGAAGATAAGGGCTTGTGTCATTTTGCTAGATGCTGTCAAATTTCCCTGCACAGCATTATAGTGTCCTGCATTCTCTTGGCAGTGGGCAAGAGTGATCATTTCCCCCATAGCCTCACCAACACACTGTGTTTTCAAACCTTTGGATTTTTGCCAGTGTGAAAGATGACAAGGGGTATCTCATTGTCGTTTTCATTTCTCCAAACTAAGTTTCAAAGGAAGATGGACTCAGGGAGAATTTTGAGAGGAAAGGAACAATTGCATAGAAATAATAATATTGCCAACTACCAGTCAGCACATGTATGATCTTATTTTAAGTAATTCTACAAGGGGGGTGGTGTCATATCTCCTTTTAAAGGGAAGAAATGAAGCACAGGAAAGGTGAGTAAACTCATCTAGGGTCCCACAGCAAGGAAGTGGAGAACTTCAGTGCGTGTTAGACACTGTGCTTCTGAGCTTCTCTGTTAGCCTGGACTGCCCAGCCTACAAGATAGCACAAACCCAGAATGTGGGCATCTCCTGGAACCCTGCCTCTTTCCTACTTGGAGCCAACTTCTAGAACTCTGGGCAGTACCAATCATCTGTCTCAGTGGTTTGTAGCACACAGGAAGGGACATCCCAGACCATTCCGTGACAGCAGTCACTGGTTTCCCAGCAGCCTAGGTGACCCAGTGGCCAGGAGGGCTCAGGCCAAAGAGAATGCAGCCTGGACATCCTTAGAAAGAGAGCTCTGAGGAACCACCCCAGAAAATACATCTAGCACCCTCTTTTTATAATATTAGAAAAACATTTTTCCTCCCTTTCATTTTCTTTGAAGAAGAGATGAAAATAAGACAAAAATGGACTTTATAAAAAAGAAACCAACTCAGAAATACGAACTTGTCAAATCCAGACTTCTAAATGAGCATCCTTCTGTCAAACACTTTCTGATTACTGAGACATTGCTTTGCATTCTTTCCTATCCACAGAAAATATCTGGTTTTAGCCTTACAACATTACTCTAAGGAGTGTGGCAACTGTCATTCTAGCCATTCCTCAGAGGAGGAAACAATCGTGGCTCATTTCAGGGAGTCTCCAAGGCCCCCTGCCTCCTGAGGAAGAGGCCTGGGCCAAGACTGCAATCGGTCCAGTCCCTACAGAAAATGTTAGCTCAGATCCTCCACAAAATGGAATTTGGTCAAAGTTTGAATATTAGAGGAAAAATAAGACCTCCTTGCTTCCCTTAGCACCTTAGGGGCAGGAACTCCAATTTTTCATCTCTGTCCTGTTCACTCCTTAGCACTAGATTGACTACTGGGATGCAAAGAAGATTGATGCACAGGGGCAGCCCTCAAGGTGCTGAGGGAGGAACAGAGGGAGGCATGTGATGGAGTGATAACAAATAAGTCACAAGCCAAATTCCTTCCTGCTAGCATGCATGCGTGCCTGTGCATGCTCATACCACTCAGTGCAAATACACTGGGCTGGGCCTCAAAGGAGGTGGGTTTGAGCTCTGGCACTATCATTGCATAGCTGTGTGGTGTGGGGAAAGTCTTTCAAGTCTCAGTCTCCTCCTCTGGAAAATGGGACCAATGATCATGGGATGTTGTGAGGATTACGTGACATGTGTGTAGAAAGGCCTGATAACATAGCCAGTGCCTGGCATGTGGTTAGGTGTTCAGGAAATGCTAATAGACTCTTCTGGAGAAGCTGGTAGGGAGGAGGGCCTTGCTCTGATTAGGGGCAGGGCTGGCCCTGGGATCTAACCTTTACACTCCTAGCTCACACCATCCTTGCCACACTGGACCAGGCCAGCCTGGGCCCTACAAGCACACATGGACTTTTGTACTTGTGTGCTATCAGTTCATTCTCACTTCCTTTACACAAATGCCCAGACCCCTACACACAACCTTTTTTTAGAAAACAGAACAGTCCTTGGGCTCCATCCCTGACTGAAGCACGCTCCCACCCCCCTTCATCACCCCCACCCAAAGCCGCTCCTGCCTGTGGAGGTCCTTAGCTCCTGTCCCTCGGAGCTCTGGGCTCCCTCCCTGACTGAAGTGCCCCGCCCTGCCCAAGCCACCCATAGAGCTCTGGGGTCCCTGGCTGCAGCGCCCAGCCCTGCCCCAAGCCTCCACTGCCCAAGGAAGCCCACAGGTCCCTCCCTGTGAGCTCCGGGCTCCCTCCCCATGAGCTCTGGGTTCCCTTGTTGGCTGCAATGTCCCACCCCCAACCACCCTTCACGCTACACTGACCAGGAACACCAGGCAGTCTCTCACTCTGCCTCCCCCTACTTGCCCCTGGCCACAGTGAGACCAGAGAACAGCTGGAGCTCTGAGACCAGGCAGAGACCTGCATTGCCACATGAGCTCCACCCAGCTCTGCGCAGCCTCAAGCTTGGGACCTAAGAACAAAGAATGAAGAAGAGGCCCAAGCTGCATGTGACATGCCGACTTACAGCACCCGGCTGTCTTGCACTCTGCCTCCCCAAGCTGGACCCAGCTGCAGTGGAACCAGAGATCATCTGGAGCCCTGTGACCAGGCAGAGACCTGCAGTGCCTCGCCCATCCAGTTCTGCCCAGTCTCCAACTTGAGATCTAAGACTTCATGTTTGTGTAAGGGAATAGTACATCATAAGGAGGTTGGCCAGCTTGTGTGTCTGTATGATTATATGTCCTAGTTTGTCTGTTGTTGTTGCTGTGGGTTTTTTCTTGTTTGATTGTTTATTTGTTTTTGTTTTTGCTTTCTCTTACTCTTATCTGTCTTCAGGTCTATTTTCATTTATTAGGGGGTACCTTTGTCTGTTTTCCCTCTTACTCTTCTCTGTCTCCACTCTCCACTCCCTTCCCCGCCCCAGTTCCATTTCTTTCCCTTTTCTTACATCATTTTACTTTCAGGGAGCAAACCAATACTCCCACTTCATGAACAGATTACAAGGCAGTGGGAAGCGGGTTCCAGCATATCCATATACCTGTCAGTGGATACTGGGATCTGCAGATAAATTTTGAATCACAGCTTTCCCCTCAAATAAATCTCAAAACTGCAAAAGGTATAGCCCCAACCTCCAGTTCAGCTTCAGAACCAAACAAAGCCAGAGGATTCACACAAGGAAGAATAGGAGATTGAGAAAACAGAAGTAAAAGCAACCCCACCACCCCAAGCAACAGATTTAAAGAAGACAGAGGAAAAAAAGGAAAAAGTGGGGAGGAAAATCTACACAAATGAAGAAAACCCAAAAAGAACATAGGTCTTACACAGACACTGGGAGATCAGATAATGCAAAAGCAGACTTCAGAATGCAAACAATGAAGAGCCCCAGAATGACTGGTGACATACTACAAACCCAGACATCAAGACATTAATAGAATAAAAAGAACTGAGGAGGGACAAGAGAAAAATAAGGAGTTGATAACTGAGATAACAGCAGTAAAGATTACTGTGATTGAAATAAATAACAAACTAATAAGCATGGAAAGCAGAATTAGCCAAGCAGAAGACAGAATCTCAGAACTTGAAAATCAAAATATAGAACTAAACCAAACTGTCAAAAACATAGAAAAGAAGCTTAAAAAGACAGAACAAAACCTTCAAGAGATAAGCGATTACTTCAAGAGAACGAATCTAAGAGTAATTGGACTTTCTGAGGCAGAGAGACAGAGACCACCCTGGAACAAACATTCCATGAAAGTATTCAAGAAAACTTCCCTCATCTCATCAGTGATATGAAAATTCAAACACAAGAGATTCAGAGAACCCTGGCACGACAACAAATGAGAAGACCAACTTCTAGGCACAAAATAATCCACCTGAACAAAGTAGGTATAAAAGAAAAAGTCCTAAAAGCGGCAAGGGAAAAAGGTCAGACTACCTACCAGGGAAGACCAATCATAAAAGCATCAGGTTTAACTACAGAAACCCTTTAGGCTAGGAGAGCTTGGAGTCCAATATTCAAAGTTCTCAAAAATAGACAATTTTAATCAAGAATAACCTACCCAGCCAAGATAAGCTTCATCAGTGCGGGAGAATTAAAATCTTTCCCAGGCATCCAATCCCTAAGAACTTGTGCTGCCTCCAGACCACCCCTACAAGAAACTCTTAAGAAAGTATTAAACACAGAAGAAAAGGGAAAAAGAACAATGTTCTTCATAAAAGTACAGGAAAAAGATTGAAAATACACATGAACCAACCCAAAAAACCAAAAGAAAGACAACAGACAAGTACAACAACCACTCTATAAGAACATCATGACAAAGATAAATGCTCACATTTCAATAATTAGCCTGAATGTGAATGGACTAAATGCACCACTGAAAAGACATAGAATGGCAAAATGGATAAAATAACATGAGGCAACAATATGTTGTCTCCAAGAGACTCATCTCACCAGAAAGGATACTCACAGACTCAAAATAAGAGGATGGGAAACAAAATTTCAGGTGAATGGAACACAAAGGAAACCTGGGGTTGCAATTTTAATCTCAGACAAAATACTCTTTAAGCTATCAAAAATCAAAAAAGATGAAGAAGGTCACTATATAATGATAAAAGATTCAATCCATCAATAAGAAATATCCATCCTAAACATATATGCACCTAACATAGAGCACCAGTGTTCGTAAAGCAGCTTCTAGGCAAACTTAAAAAAGAGATTGACTCTAACACTCTCATAGCTGGGGACTTTAATACCCCACTCACAACCCTAGACAGATGATCATCAAGACGAAAAATCAGCAAGGAGACCCAGAACCTCAATGAGATTCTTGAACAAATGGACTTAATTGATACCTACAGAACACTCCATCAACGACCACAGAATATACATTCTACACATCATCACATGGAACGTACTCCAAGATTGACCACATCATTGACAATAAATCAAACATAAGCAAATTTCATAAGATCGAAATCTTGCCATGCACCTTGTCAGACCATAGTGGAATAAAAATAAATATCAACACCAACAAAATTTCCCCAAAGCCCACAAAGTCATGAATACTAAACAGCATGATGTTGAACAACGACTGGGTCAACACTGAAATCAAAGAAGAAATTGAAAGATTCCTGGAAACAAATGAAAATGAAGAAACATCCTACCAAAATCTCTGGGATGCCATGAAATCAGTTTTAAGAGGGGAATTTATATATCTACGGGCACACATCAAGAAAATGGAAAGATCACAAATGGAGAGCCTAACATAAGCTAAGGGAGCTGGAAAGAAAGACCACCAAAACCCCAACTTTAGCAGAAGAATCCAAATCACCAAAATACGAGCCCAAAATACGGGATATAGAAGACAAAAATATCATAGAAAATATCAACAAAACAAAAAACTGTTTCTTTGAGAGAATTAACAAGATTGATAGATCCCTAGCCAGAATGACCAAGAGAAAGAGAGAAAAAGTCCAAATAAACACATTCAGAAATACAAAAGATCAAATCACAACTGACCCCGAAGAAATACAAAAGATTACCAGAGATCACTATGTACACCTATGTGGAAACAAGCTTGATAACATAAATGAAGTGGAGGACTTTCTGACATCACACAACCTCCTCAGGTTGAAACAAGAAGACATTGAGACACTAAATAGACCAATAACAACCCAGGAAATTGACTCTGTCATATGAAAACTACCTTCAAAAAAAATCCCTGGCCCAGATGACTTTCCAGCAGAATTCTACAAAACGTACAACGAGGAGCTGACACCAATCTTATTGATAGTGTTCCAGGCAATTGAGAAGGATGGAATTCTCCCCAAATCATTTTTCAAAGCTAACATCACACTGATACCCCAAAAGGGTAAAGATCCAACAAAAAAAGAGAACTGCAGACCAATATCCCTTATGAACATAGATGCAAAAATCCTCAACAAGATTCTAGCAAATTGGATCCAAAAACACATCTCAAAAATCATCCATCATGACAAAGTAGGCTTCATCCCTAGGATGCAAGGCTGGTTCAACATTCGCAAGACCATAAATGTATGAAATACATCAACAGATGTAAAAACAAGAACCATATGATTATCTCATTAGATGCAGAAAAAGCTTTTGATAAAATCCAGCATCGCTTCTTGATAAAAACTCTCAAACACCTAGGTATAGAATGAACATACCTCAAAATAGTACGTGCCATCTATGACAAACACATTGCTAACATATTGCTAAATGGACAGAAACTAGGAACATTTCCCCTGAAAACTGGAACAAGAAAGGCTGCCCACTCTCACCCCTCTTGTTCAATATTGTGTTGGAAGTCCTAGCCCAGGTAATTAGACAAAAGAAGGAAATCAGGGGTATCCAGATAGAAAAAGAGGAAGTCAAGTTATCCTTCTTTACTGATGATATGATCCTATACCTTGAAAGTCCAAGAGAATCTGTCAAAAAACTTGCTCGTACTGATAAACGACTTTGGCAAAGTCTAAGGGTACAAAATAAATGTGTAAAAGACAGTTGCATTCCTACACACCAACAACAAGCAGGCAGAGACCCAAATAAAAAGCATAATCCCATTCACAATAGCCACCAAAAAAAAGAGAAATACCTAGGCATCTTCCTAACTAGAGAAGTGAAAGACCTTTACAATGAGAATGACAAAATACTGCTTAAAGAAATCCAAGAAGACACAAACAAATGGAAAAATATTTCATGCTCATGGATAGAAAGAATCAACATTGTTAAGACGTCCATCCTACCAAAGGCAATATACAGATTCATTGCAATACCCATTAAGTTACCAACATCATTATTCTCAGACCTGGAAATGACAATACAGAAATTCATATAGAAACATATATGGCCACTAGTAGTCAAAACAATCCTTAGCAAGAGAAACAAAGCAGGAGATATCACACTTTCAGACTTCAAACTTTACTGTAAGACTATAGTAATCAAAACAGCCAGGTATTGATACAAAAACAGGCACATAGACCAATGGAACAGGATAGAGATTCCGGAAGCAAAGCCTCAATATCTCAACCAACTCATCTTTGACAAAGCCTCCAACAGCAATCACTAGGGAGAGGAGAACCTATTCAGTAAATGGGAAAACGGTCTAACCACATGCAGAAGATTGAAACAGGACTCCTACCTATCACCATACACAAAAATTAACTCTAAATGGATCAAAGACCTAAAAGTAAAACCTCAAACTATAAGAAACTTAGAAAACGCAGGAGACATCCTTATGGAAATTGGAACTGGGAATCAACTCCTATTCAGAACCCTAAAGGCCAATACCTTAAGAAATAAAATAGACAAGTGGGACCTCATCAAATTAATGAGCTTCTGCAAAGCAAAAGAAACCATCAAGAGAGCAGGGAGACAACCCACAGAATGGGAAAAAATATTTGCCAACTGTATATGTGACAAA
>NW_007245713.1:518981-608259 GCF_000164805.1 Carlito syrichta
GTATGGGAAGCCAACAGACACATGAAAAAGTGCTCAGTCTCACTCATCATCAGAGAAGTGCAAATCAAAACCACATTGAGATACCACCTAACCCCTGTAAGAGTGGCCATCATTAATAAAACAAACAACAGCAGATGCTGGTGAGGATGTGGAGAAAAAGGAATGCTTCTACACTGCCAGTAGGAATGCAAACTTGTACAGCCTCTTTGGAAAACAGTGTGGCGATTTCTGAAAGAACTAGAAATTAACTTTCCATATGACCCAGCAATTCCCCTATTGGGAATATACCCAGAGGAACTCAAATTATTCTATAAAAAAGATACTTGCACACGTATATTTGTTGCAGCTCTATTCACAATAGGAAAAACATGGAACCAACCATGTTTCCCACTGAAGCTGGATTGGATAAAAAAAATGTGGTACATGTAGACAATGGAATATTATGCAGCCATAAACAAGGACAAACATATGGACTTTGCAGTAACCTGGATGGATTTGGAGTCGATCATACCCAGTGATTTATCACAGAAACAAAGAATGGAGCTCCATATGTTCTCACTCATAAGAGGACCTTGAACAATTATAATGCTATAAGAAAGCGATTGGCAGTAGTGGGAAACTGACAGGGAAGTGGAGGAAGGGTTAGGATTGGCAGTTGAGGAAAACTGCTAAGGGAGGGAGTGGCATACCTCATCAACAAGGGTACCTGTATGATCAATGTTTATATACCTAACCCTGAATTGTACCCCACATCTTTATAATAAAAATTAAAAGAAAAAAAAAAAAAGAAAACAGAACAAAGAACTGATTCTGTGTCTTTGTCTTTGAAATATGTTTTGAATTGTTTGCTTTTCTTTATGAGGTATATTTTTTGGTGCTTTGTCCACTCCCTTTCCCATCAATCATAAATGCATGCAAAAATTCAGCTCAGGGTTGTAAAGAGAGAAGTGAGTTTGGTAGTGAGTTCTCAATCCTTCCACATACTTCCTTCCCAAAAAAACCTCAACAACAACAACAACAACAACAACAATCCTCCTCTCTCAATCTAAAAGCCTAGCCTCTTCCCTTTCCAAGGATTCTGGGAGAAAAAGCTAGAGAATTACTCTGGGCTTTGGCAGGACTTCAGAATCTTTTATTTTTCTTTTTTCCAGTAGAAGCTCAATAATTCTTGAGATCCAAATTTAGAAGCTTGTGTGGAGAGCCCTGAGAAATCAGTAGTAAGACAGCCAGGCTTTCTAACTTTTTTTTTCCCCCAAGCAATCTAATAAAGTTATTGCACAGTCATTCCCCAAGGTCAGTTTTCAGCTTTTAATAGTTTTAATGAGCTGTTTAGAAGGCTCCTCAACTTGTGCCCATTCAAACTTGCATATGGTTGGGTATAGAGAGGAGAGGAAAGGAGGAATAGATGGGAGAGATGGTATCAGTCGTGGTAACTTGACACAGGAAGGGGGCAACTCAAGGACTAGCTTCTGTTCAGAAAGTCCTAGGGATGTTAATGGGAGTGTGGTTCTGCCCTTGAGATAAGATCTAAAGAATCTGAGAGGCTGTCTTCATTTCTGCTTCCAAACAGGGCCCTGGGTGCCTCCCAACGCTTGGACATCTTCAGGGTGGTGAGGAAGAAAGCATGACACAGAGTCATGATACAGACAGTGGGAGAAAGGAGAGGGAGGAGCTGTGAGTGTTGAATGAATACATGACTTGTTTAAGGGGCTGAAGAGAAAGAATGAGAGAAGAAAAAGGAGGCAGCACCTCACTGGGAATGATGCTCCAAACACAACCGGGTCCTGTGTATTAGGTGACCTTGTGCTAATAATCACCATCACCATCATGGTAATGCTAGTGAAACTCAATCCCATTCACCATCCAGTTACTGTGTGCCAGGCCTTATGCTAAGCAGTTGTAGCCCTTCACTCCTGTGAGTCTTACAACTGCCTGGGAAGTAGGTTCTACTATTGTTTCCATGATACAGAGGAGGAAAACAGGGGTCAATAAGGAGGAGTCATTGGTCCAAGGTTACCTGGTTAGTAGAGTTGAATTGTATCTCGACAGTCTGACTTCTGAACCCATGAAATAACTGTAACTATTATTGTGTATGCCACCCAAGGGCAATATAAAAATTTCAGAAAAATTCAGATATCTATGTAAAGAAGAAGATAAAAATGCCCATAAGCCCACCTCATAGTCACAGCCATTTGAGCATTTTGGTGTACGGGGCAGAGACCACACACTGTCCACCAAAAGCTACCCTCTCTTTTCCCATAGAAATAGAGTTATAGTCAGGCTGTGGCTGTCCAACAGGCTGGCCTTTCCCAGCTTCTCTGGCAATTAGGCATGAACGGGTGATATTGTTCTCACTTGTGGAATGTGAGAGGAACCAATGTGGACTGCATGGGCCTGGGTCGGGGACAGTGGAAGTGAGTCCTTCCAATTTTCTTTCTCCCTCTTACTGACTGGAGCCTGCCACCACCCAGCTTCAGTCATGCTTGTGATGGTTGTGCCAGGAGGTGGAGGCACATTATAGAAGGGAAGACAGCATGGGAGAGCCTGGCTACCTCCTGGGCCTCTCACACTGTTATGTGTGAGAGAAAGAAAAGTCTTTGTTTTTTCAAAGCATTGCTTCATTCCTTTGTTCCTGCAGCTTTCCCTAACTGTTACAGAATACTTTCTTCTAGTTTTCTTCCTTGTGAATATGTGTACAGTCATATTTCACACATTACCACCTTAGGTACAGATGCTCCTTAACTTAGGATGAGGTTATGTCTTGTACTCCTGACCTACTGAACTTCACAGCTTAGCCTCGCCTACCATAAATGGGTCCAGAACACTGACATTATCCTTCAGTTGGGCAAAATCATCTGGCAACACAGTACGTTGTAAATGATCACTTGTTGACCCTCCTGATCGTGTAGCTGACTGGGAATTTCTAACCAGTGATACTGCCTGGCTTCCTTAGAGAGTATTGGATTGTATATCACTAACCCTGGAAAATATCAAAATTTGCAAAACAGTTTCTACTGAATGCATGCCACTTTTGCATCATTTTAAGGTTGGAAAATCTTAAGTTAGAAACCATCTGTATTTGTGCTTTCTTTTGTATTAATGATCCTCTTTCAGGATATGTGAGTCCTCACCATCTAATTTCAGAACAATATCAATTGAAAATGGTGATCAAAATACAAATCACCTATTCCCTACCTCTAATCTGAGAAGATCCTAGATCTCAGGCACTCAGCGGGCAGAATCCAATTCCCAGAGACCCATTGGATATGTCTGAGGTAAGTTCATTGGGTAATGCAACCATCTCTCTACTATGTGTAAGCCCAGTGATCTTGCCCTTGTGTGTTGTGTTGTGATGTGCAAGGCCCAGTCATCCCAGTTTCCTCATTTTGGGCCGTCCTCATTTGAGCCTTCCATCAACACCTTTCTAACTAAGGCCCAGTATTTCTATTTTATAGAAATAGATTTATTGGATCTATTTTACAGATCTATCTTATAGATCAGAGAGGATGTAGGTTGGTCAAGAATTCGCACCCAATCAAGAATGGACCGTGAGGTATGGTGAAGGCCAGAACTTGTGCTCAACTCCTTCAATTCTAAAACCAGCTTATTATTAAAAATGATTTTCATTTTTTTTATGCTTCCAAAGTAATACATGTTCCTTTTATATGCTATCACAAAAAGCAGTCAGAATAAGTCTTTTAAAACATGTCATAAAAAGACAAATAAACCAATTTTTTAAATGGGCAAGGATTTGAATAGACATTTCTTCAAAGAAGATATACAAATGGCTAATAAGCACACAAAAAGATGCTTAACATTGTTCTTCATTAGAGAACTGCAAATCCAAATCACAATGAAGTACCACCTCACACCCGCTAGCCTGGCTGTAATAAAAGACAGGCGATATAAGCAGTGATGAGAATGTGAAAAAACTGAACTCTCAAACACGGCTGACGGGAACATCCAATGGTGCAGCTGCCTTGGAAAACAGTTTGGTGGTTTCTCAAAATGAATTGAAAACATGCATCCACAAAAAAAACTTTTTTTTTTCAGTCAGAGTCTCACTGTTGTGCAGGCTAGAGTGCAGTGGTACAGTCAAGGCCATCGCAGCCTCTACCTGCTGGGCTCAGGTGATCCTTTTGCCTCAACCTTCCAAGTAGCTGGAACCACAGGCACACACCACCACACCTGGCTAACTTCTAAATTTATTGTAGAGATGAGGTCTCGCCAAGTTGCCCAGGTTGGTCTTGAATATCTGGGCTCAGGTAATCCTCTTGCCTCTACCTCCCAAAGTGCTGAGATTACAAGCATGAGCCACAAAAAATCTTGTACACGATATTTATAGCAGTATTATTCATAATAGCCAAATAGTAGAAACAACCCAAATATCCATCAGGTGGTGAATGGATAAACAAAATGTGGCATATCTTATACAATGGAATATTGTTTGATAATAAAAAAGGAATGACATATTGATACATGCAACAACGTGGATGAACCTTGGAAATATGTAAACATCATGTTAGTTGAAAGAAGTCAGACACAAACGGCCACCTATCGTATGATCCAATTTATGTGAAATGTCCTGCATAGGCAAATCCACAAAGACAGAAAGCAGATTAGTGGTTGCCTGGGGCTAGGGCTGGGGAGTCACTGCTAATGGAGGGGAATGTGCTTTCTGTCTGGGGAAAGGGATGAACATACTCTAAAACTGTACTATAGTGACAATTGCACAATCCTGTCATTGACTGAAAATCATTGAATTGTACATTTTAAATGAGCGAATTGCATGGCATGTGAATTACATCTCAACAAAGCTGTTTAAAGAGCAGAAGTCGAATCCTGTCACTCGTTTGTCTTGAACTTTCTAGTGGTTCCTTGATATCCTCAGGGTAAGACCTGCATCTTCAGGATGCCCTACAAGGCCCTGGGCCATCTGACCTCCAGCTCCCCCTCTGACTGTGTCCAAATCTGCCCCAGCCGCACTGGCTTCTTCAGTGCTATATTTGTACAGCCACATTCCTGCCTTAGGGGCCATTGCCCTGGCTGTTCCAGTGGCTGAAGAAGCTCCTCCCCAGACACCCTCCTGCCAGCGCCCTTACAACTGTCCAGTCACCTTGTCACTCCATGCAGAATTCCAATCCCAGCTCCACCGGGCACTGCTTACCACATTTCCCCTTTATTGTTTTGCCTACGGCTCTCATTGCCTCCTAATATACCATATGATGTATTATTTATTGCATTTATTGTGTGGTTGCCTTTAGTAGAATGTAACTCCGAGATCCAGGATGTTCTGTCTTCAACACCACTGTGGCCCATCACCCAGAACAATGCCTGGCATGAGGCAGGTACTCAATAAATACTTGCTGAACACACAACTGAGAATATATGGGGCAGACATTGTTGACTGTTCCCAACTCCCATCTTCTTGCCCCCTCCCATGAGAGAGACTGAAAAACCCAGGTCCTTACTTTCCCAGTTCACTTTCAGCCATCACCCACAGGACCAGTTCAGTGGAAGGCTGCCAGGGGCACTTCTGGCAGAATGTTTACTTCCCTGATGAAAGGAAGGAAGCCTGGTAGGAGAGACACCCTCTCCCTGGTCCTGTCTGTGTCTAGCTTCCCACCTTTGAACATTGATGCATGAGGGCATCTTTCCAGAATTTTTTTCTTTCCAGGTACACACCGTTTGAGAAAATTAACAGTTGGATTATCCCTTCTGCACACTGTTAGATACCTGTTTTTTTCCACTTACTCTGCCATGGACATCCTGACCTGTTTGTCCTTCTCAGTATCCCTGAGGGAGCACTCACTTTGCTGCATCTATTCACTCATTCCGCTCTCGTTTCCTGAGCACCTACTGTAATGACAGTTGACAGGACAGATCAAAAGCAGTGGTATGTCCTGGGCCCAGAGGTGCTAGGACAAGGGATGATAGAAGGATAAAAGGCTGGGCCTGACACGGGAAGGATTGAAATCCAACTGGGGGAAAGACAGGAAGGGATTTTGGGGAACAACCCCAGGACGGAGGGGCAACTCGGTGGACATGAGGCTGCAGAGCCAGGTGGGGACCCTTTCTGTTCAAATCCTCTTTGCTTTGTTGGCAGAAACTGGGTCTAGGTTTGCCTTCCCCAGGAGCTGCCTTGCTGGCAACAATATATACCTCTGAGTCTGGGAGGAAAAAACCGTGGGGTGGCTCATTCCTGTGCTTTCTGCATAATGTAAATGTAATTAATCATGTCCATGGTGGTTTAAAATTTAGCATTTTTTTCATTTTTAGCAGCCTAATTAAATTCATTTAAGCTTTATAAATAGTTATTTTAGGATTTTTCTTTGTACCCCCACTGGTGTAGTGTGGGAAACTCACAATAAATATGTCCAATGTGGCTACTGCTGTTTTCAAAATGAATCTTAAAGTCTATTCAAGTAAAAGTATTACTGTGTTACTACAACTTAAATTAGCATAGCGAAAACTGGAGAAGTATTCCTTGTGTCTTTCTTCTTAAAAACTTTTCAGTATTTTAAAGAATTAGGACAGGTGAGCTGAGGAGGGCCACTTGACAGGACTGGTGGGTGACTGTAGTGATCACTGTCTGCTCCTAGAACATGGCTCTGCTTGGGTTTCCAGCTCTCTGATTCAGAAAAGTCATACTACCAGTTCTGCTTGAGTGACGTTTTCTGTCACTCAGACAGAAACCTATTTCCTAACACCTTGGGCAGATCTCATTTTTAATAGTGTTATAATTAAGTTAGAACTATATGGTGTTGCCAGGCGCAGTGGCTCAAGCCTGTAATCTCAGCACTTTGGGAGGCTGAGGTCAGGAGATTGCCTGAGCCCATGGGTTCAAGAACAGCCTGGGCAACTTGGCGAGACCTCATCTCTACAATAAATAAAAAAATTAGCTGGGCGTGTTAGCGCATGCCTATGGTTCTGGCTACTTGGAAGGCTGAGGCTGAAGGATCGCCTGAGCCCAGCATGTGGACGCTGGGGTAGCCATGAGCATGCCACTACACTCCAGCCTGGGCAATGGAGTGAGACTCCAACTCAAAAAAAAAAAAAGAAAGAAATATGTGGTACTTAACCCCCTTATGAATGCTTTACTCACTGGGTTTGCATTTTTTCCATTGAAGTCAGAGAAGCATTACTTAAAATAAGGATTTTTAAACCTCTATTAATAATCAAAGAAATGCAAATTAAGGCAAAAACAAGATACCATTTTTCTTCTACTAAATTGTCTAAAATATTATCAACAATTAAGAGTGTTGTTAGTTGTACTGGCAGAAGTTTGCATTGTTATAATCTTTCTAGAGAGTAATTGAACAGTTAGTAACAGGAAACTGTCTTCTGGATAACTTTACTTTTATAAGGATAATTTTTCTATAACCTTTGAACCAGAAACCTACCCCCTAGCACTGTATCTCAAGGAAGTATGGATCTTAATCAAATATGTAGATAAGATGATTTTTTTTTTTTGAGTTGGAGTCTCACTTAGACGCCCAGACTGGAGTGCAGTAGCCACTCCCGGCCACTGCAGCCTCGCTTGCCGGGTTCTGGCGATCCTTCCGCCTCAGCCTTCTGAGTAGCCGGAATTACAGGCACGCGCTACCACACCCAGCTGATTTTTTTTTTAATTTATTGTAGAGATGAGGTCTCGCTGCCCAGGTGGGTCTCGAACCCGCGGGCTCAGGCGATCCACTCACCTCAGCCTCCCAAAGGTGCGGGATTACAGGCTGAGCCACCGAGCCCGGTTGATAAGATGATTTTTTATTCATCTGGTTATTATTGGCTGAAAGTATTTTAAAAGAAAATTTAAAACACATTTTTTCTCTCCATTGTCAGATACATAATAATTTACTTTAATTCCTCTAAGGGAACTGTGTTGGAAATGCCACATGAGCTCCGGTGAGAACAATATTGGGGGTGCAATGTTAGTTTGGACCCTGGCATCAGGCAGCCTGGGTTTCAGGCCAAATGCCCCCACTTAGTAGCCATTGTGTGACCTAGGACAAGGTTGTGCCCCAGGACTAGGTTGGACCAGTCTCCATTTGTTTTCTTCTTATTTAATCCTAAAATTATCTCATTGGCTCTCTTGTTTGCTTTCTGGCTCCTTAAAGGTAGGGACTCAGTCAGGGCTGCTCACCACTGTGTTTCTACAGCTCAGACTTACTCTCTATCCTGGCAGGGCCCCAGTTTCCACAAACACGAATAAGAGATGATATCAATACCTACCTACCTCATGTTAAATGCATTTAATACATATAAAGCACTTAGGACCATGTCTGTCATGTGGCGAATGCTCAAGGATTGAATTCTGCAATCTCCCAAATGAGTGAGAAAACACTGGTAGGAAACCAAGTGAACAGAAAGAAAAGTCAGAGGGACAAGAGCATCTCTAAGGAAATGACCATTTCTGCAGACTTTGACTTGGAATCCAAGTAGCCAGGTGAAATGGGGTGGGGAAGTGATTCCTTGGTCTAGGAATCCCAAGAGTCACTTGTTGCTGGGGGAGGTAAGACCAGTTAACCCACCAGCTGCAGTGAACCTAGCAGCAGGCTGGAGCTGGCTACTCCACTGGCCAAACCCCGCTTCCGTGGGAGCTGGGACAGTGGGTGGTTTCCTCTCTCTGACAGTCTACGAATGACTCGGGTCTTCTAGAAACCTGGGCCTACAAACATTTGAGTTCAAGTAGAATTAGTTCTTTGGGTAAAGGCTTTGTGAAGTCATCAGTGCCCAGTGTGAGTGGCATTGAAGCCTTCACCAACCTTGCTTAGAAGGAATTTTCCTTGTAAGAGTCCATTTGGGGACCTGAATTAGGAAGGCCACCTGTAAAGGTGGAATCTGACGTTTTTACTTGGCTTCTGTGATTTAAGCATGAAGTCCAGGGGGTTAGACCTTGACCTTGAAGCCCAATGAAGGGAGGCGAGAGGAGGGGCAGGTGGCAGCTAATTTGGCATTTCATGGAGGAGAGGACCTCCAGAGAGCTGACTAGCTCTCCATGGACAGAGCAGGACGCCAAGGCCACAGAAGGCAATGGCTTATCCAAAGGTGTTCAGCTGGTTTGGGGCAGAAAGGGCACTCAGCCCCAGGTTTTCAGATATCAGGCTAGTCCCCTTCCCACTGAGTCCAGTTTCCCTGTTTTGTGGTGGAGAGAATGAAAGCAGGTAAGGCAGCCCATTTGTGTAGTGAGGGCCCTCATCCAAGAGAAGCAGTTGGATCTGGGTGTTCACCACACAAGCACATTTGCCTGGCCTCACTCACTGTACTCCTGGCTCTAGAAATGCTCTTAGTAATGGTAGTCATTCTACAAAAATGCCTGTCTATGCTCAATTGAATCATCATTTAAAAATTTAAGTTTCTAGTCATATCTGAGAACAGTAAAACTTCATTTTAATTTTAGGTTCAAGCAGTGTCAAAAGTTAACACTAGGACTCTGAATGTCATGTGTAATGTTGAAACTGATCCATATGAACATATATTCACTTTTCTTCTATGTGGAACTGTGCAAGGGCCCAGTGATATGGGCATAAAGAAAACACTCATAAACAGGCCTCGCCTGTAGGGACCTTCATTCTAAAGGGGAAAGATAGACATTAACCAAGTAAGCAAAAAACAACTTCAAAATATTAAGTGCCGTGAAGGAAATGAAGATTTCCTACTGTTTTTGAGACAAGTTCTCCTCGATGTTCTTCTCTGTAACCTCAGATCAGTAGCTCAAAATTCAAATTTCTTTCTTTCCTTCATTCTGACTTTTCTCCCTGACCTCTGGATCTTTAGTAATAAGATCAGCCCTTAAAAATGGTTCTTAGTGTTTTTAGGATCAGAGATCACTTTGAGAACACACTAAAAGCTATCAATGCCCTTTGCTGATACACATCTTTTTCTGCATTCAGATTTAGGGGACTCGTGGTTTCTGATGAAGAACACTGATATTAGAAGAATAAAGAGAATGGAGAAGTGAGGGACCTAGCTCAGCCACAGCTTCTAGAACTTGTAGAGCAAGTACTTAGACTGACTTATCTCTGTAGCACTTTTTGTACTTCTGTTGACCTTAAGAACAGACCCAAAATAATATATTCATTCTTTCCTTCAGTCACTCAACATGTATTTATTATTTGAAATGCAAAGAAGTAAAGTGACTTACCCATGGATACCAGCTAGTTAGCAGAGTCAGAACTATAGTCCAGGTCACTTTTTCCTCTAGAGAACTTGGGGCAGTGCTGAGAAAGATAAGACTTCTTGATGGGGATGGTGATAAGTGGAGTAATGGTGTTGATGATGGTAGTGCTAGTGATGGTGGTGGTGTTGTAGTGGCAATGATGGTGGTGTTGTCGGTAACAGTGATGTTGGTGTTGGTGGTAATGGTAGTGATGGTGTGGTTGGTGGTGGTAGTGGCTATAACAGTGTTGCTGCTGTTATAGTCATTTGTAGTCATGGTATTGATGGTGGTGATTGTGACAATGACAGGGTTGTTCCTGGTATTTGTATGTGCACAGATAAAATTGGTGGTGGTGGTAGTAGTGGCAGTGGTGGGGTTGATAGAAGTGGTGGTGGGGGTGCTGCTGGTGGTGGTGGTGGTATCAGTGGTAGTGCAGAGGAATGGTGGTGAGTGGTGGAGATGAAACCGAATATGGTGAGTAAGATCAACAATAAGATTTTAGGGAATGCAAAGCAGTTAATCTGGTTACTTTTCTAGCATTTATTTTTCGTTTTCTCTCTGTTTCTCTCTCTCTCTCTCCCTCTGTCCCTCGCATTCTTGGTATTACAGATACCTGCTTTCATTTAGGGGTTCTCTTTTCTTTCTATCTGCTTATTAAGTTTAAAATAAAATAATATATATTATTAGAATGGCAGGCCATATATCTCTGCTTTGCTTTATAAATCATGGGTATGTTCCATTGTTGTGGAACAGATGCCCGCATCCCATAAAAATGCAGTCTTTTCAGAGCAAGGCTCTTAAATCTCCAAGAGTTCTTTTCAACTTGTATATTGTTGCACACGACCTAACAAGCTGCAGTTACAGGACGCCCAGAATGGAGAGGCTGAGAGCAGTTACAATGACGACCCATGGGATGTGTTGACCTCCCTTCACTATTCTGTCCTCAGCACTTTTACCTCCTGTGGGAGGAATCCTGCCTTCTTCTTCTGCTGGCATGGATACCAGAAAAGGTTCAGTCCAAATGGATATCAAGTGGTATATTTTTGGAGACACTGGTGGGGCTGTTATCATTGTCAGGCCAACTGCTAGTATTGTGTTTGCATTTCATCTCTGGCTGCTATCGTATTCGGGGTTTTTTTTTTTTTTTAGCTGTTTGGGTGAGCACATGGATGGCATGCTGATCACATTTCCAGGTCGCCATGAGGCATGAGTGGAGCTAATAGATTGGATGAAAGAATAATGAACCAGAGCAATGCTGACAGTCAGGGAAGCCAGGGCAAGTCAAACACAACAGAGAGAAATGCAGAGGCCAGCACTTGGGTCCAAACAACAAGTTGCACAAGGACGGCAGGTAAGGGCCTCAACCTGAGTCTGGGAAAGACTCATGAATTATAAGAAACTGCAACCTCAAGGTGGGAGATGGCTGCCAAGAAAGTGACACTTCGGGTGCTATCAGAGTGAGGGGAAAACAGCTCTGTTCTGGCAACCTTCCTGGGGGGCTTGTTTTGAGTTTCTTCACCACCTTTGACAAAAAGGGGTTGTATTGGGGAGAGATGTCAGGAGAGTGGAACTGAGGTAGTGTTGACATGCCACATTGGACCTTAGCCTGGAAGCCTAGATACCTGCAGCTCTGGCAAGCTGTTATTGGCTAAAACATGTTCCACTGCAATGTATGAAAAGCTCAACTAGCAGTGGTTAGGTGATAAAATTGTGATTGTCTCATATAACAAGATGTCTGGAGGTAGGCCACGCCGAGGGGAGTTTAGTGATATCATCCAAGGCCCACACTCCTTCTAGGTCTATGTTCTGCATCTTTGCCATCTCATTCATAAGTTTATCACCTCATGGTACCAAGATGATTGCCATAGCTCCAAGCATCACACTTCCACAAAACCACATTCAAGGCAGGGAGAAGAGGAAGAAACAAAGCCAGGGAGTGCTTCTAAAACTTATTATCCCTCTATCAGGAAGCAAAACCTTTTCCAGAAGTTTTTTTTTTTTTTTTTACCAGGTTTGCTTTTATATCTCATTGGACAAAATGTATCATGTAGTTACCCGTTTGGCACTTCAGTTGCAATGACTTCCTAGACATCAATCCTGGGACTGAGGAAAGGAATGTCTTTTCTTAAACACATTGCTACCTACCCTATAAAAATTTGGGGAGCATTTTCTTAGCTCAGAAAAAGTGAGTGTGAGGAGTAACTGTTGTATGAGCAGTCAAGTGTATCTGCTACTGGGCACAAACTCACTTTTCAAGCATGAGAAGACCTGGTATGCAGAAGAGGGCTTGTTTATGATGCTCTAGAGAGAAAATTTAGGCAAATGTGCCAATTGGTAGGTTACAATGAAGCCAATCTTTGGTTCTACTTAGGTCAAGATTTCCTGATAACTGTAGGTTAATCTGAAATGGAAGGTGAAGCTTCGGTAGAGTCATGAAGTAGAATTAGCACCTACTGGTAGGGACATATTAAAGGAGATTCCTGTATCCCATGGGGATTTTGAGGACGAGAACAGTCATTTGCACTGACCTGTGTGGTTCCTTCCAACCCAGAGAGACCATGATTTTACTAATTAGTTTTTTACCCTTTGCATGTTCATTAGATAATTATGCTCATTAGAGATAATGTTTCTACTTAGGGAGGTATAATTTCAAAATTTAATCCTTAGCATGAGATGCAGAGTTTGTCTTGGACCTGGACCTCTACTGTACTTTGTTTATAACTATTACTTTTACAAGGACAGAGCAAGGAGGAACACCTTTCTCCCTGAGAATGGTTATTGGGGATATGTACCCGGGTCACTACCTGGTGCCTTAAGTATCAATTCCCAGGGCCCTATGAAACTTGTTAGGATTGTTGCATGAGGCAGAGTATCAGCTAGGCAGAGCCATCCTCCCACGTTTCTGATATTTTATGCCCAATAGGATAGCAGCAACTCCATATGGACCAGGGTATGGAGAAGAAAAGGGTGAATCCAACTGATTAAAGAGACCTGCTTGATTTCTCTACAAATGAGAGATCTCTAGTGGGTTGTAGTGTTGATGGCAAACATGATCTCTCATCTAAAGTCTCTATAAGTTTGTTCGACAATACTCTCAGTCTCCGTACTGTCACTTAGTAAAGAGAAGGAAAGGACTTGGAATAGACTCTCTTTGGACATTTTCTTTCCTCTCTTCTTTCTGTATTGCTACCACCTGGTGTAGTCCCACCCGTCCAGTTTATCTTAGAAGATCCTGTTCCCCAACTCCAATCAATGTGAGTGGGACTAGACATGTTCATCTGACCAATCAGATTCTCTTCTCAGGAAATCTGAAGTTGGGACATGGAGGAGCGAATCAGTTTACTTTGGATGTCTGGTTATCACAAACAGTGTGGGTAGCCACCTTCTACCATGGGCTCAGGGATGCCTAAAGGGGAGGTACAAAGAGAGACCATGTGACCAAAGAGAGAGCCCAAGGTCTTGTCCGCTTGCATCTGGCTGCGCTATCTGTCCCTGGGCCTATCTATCCCTGAGCCCAGCTCCCTCCAAGGCCCCTGGACCTCCTATTCTGTGCCACACCTCAGAGTCTATCCTGCAACTCCTGCCCTGTTCTGGTTTGCATAGAATTTTGCTTTTTATAAGAATCTGGGTGAGATCCCATCCTTAGGAGGGCCTAACAGGAAGCCAATATGAACTTTAAAAAAAACTTTATTATTTTTCCATATACAAAATAATAAATGCTCATTGTCACCAAAAAAGTATACAAATATATGTCTTAGAATGTGAAAATTCTGACAATAATCCTCCTTGGAGAAAACAGCTCTCAATAATTAGGGAATGAGAAAGAGGGTGAGTACAAGCTGGTACCATACAGCCTTCACTGGGCTCTGACCAGGGGCCATGTTAGAAACAATTCTAAGCACTTGACTGGTATCTAAGCCTCTACTTCCTACTAGGAGGCTGTGAGGAAACTTAGACACAAAGAGTTTGGGGGAGAGGCAGGATCTGAATCTAGGCAGTTGGCCTGGGCAGCCTGGGCTCTTAACCACTGTTTTATGCAGCCTCTCATTTTATCACTATTGTGACCGTATTTGTCATCTACTGCGGTGTAACAAATGGCTACAAACTTAGGGACTTAAAACAACACATATCTATTATCTCACAGCATTCAGGCACCACTTAGCTGGGTCCTTCTCCTCAGGATGTCTCACAGTTCAGTAATCATTGCATTGTCCAGGGCTAGGGACTCATCGGAGATCCCACTGAGATAGGATTGTCTTCTAAGCTCATGGGATTGTTGGCAGGATTTGGCTTCTTGTGGGCTCTTGGATTGAGGACCTCAGTTCCTTAAGACTGTCTGCTGAGGTCACTCTCAGTTCCTTGCCTTGTGGGCCACTTCATAGGGCAGTTCTTCATATAGTATCTGGCTTCTTCACGGCCAGCCAGTCAGGGAGAGAGTCTGCCAGCATATGGAAGTGACTGTCTGATGTCACCTAATCATGGACATTTGTCACATTCTATGGGTTAAAACCAAGTCAGGAGGCTTGCCCACAGTTAAGCATCACACACAGATGAGCTGGGGTATAGTCAGTGTCATTCTTAGGGTCTGTTTGCCACAACACTACTCTTCTTTTAACTTTTAATACTTTTGACAGCTTTTTGGTAATGGCTGGATTAGAGCAGTTGGCTTAGGGGAAGGCCACATGGCACCTAGAATTGAAGTCATGCAGGCTTGGCTCACAGCTCAGCCCTGTTGCTGGAGGAAGAGCTGGACCAGAAGGAGAAAGCATGGGTCTGGTCACCACTCCTTGCCTGCTTGCCTGCTGGGGAAGGGAAGTCTGGAAGGATCTGAGAGATGGCATGAGCTGCTGCCATGCCTTGAATAGGAATTGTGAAACCTAGGAGAACTTGGGCACATGTCCACCTCCCTATCCTCTAGGACACATGGCACAGGGGATGGTCAGTTCTCCTGGGGAGGCTGAGTCAGGGATAGAGAGACCTGAGAGGTGTTTGCTGTAGGTCTCCTCCTGGAGAGGAGGGAGGAGAGGTAAGGTTCTCTCTGACCTGTATCCTACAGAGAGTTTTGCACCTTGCTTGTGTCACTAGTTCATATAATTTGGACATCTTCCTATGTCAGGACAAGGTATCCTATTCATCCTTTGTTTTGTGGCTGCTTAGTACTCTACTGTGTGGGTGGCCTGGTGGAACCTCAACTCTAATTGCTCCGAGGCCTAGCTGCCACTGTTCTCAGTGCATCGGTTCTGGAAGGCCCCGTTGTACTGTCATCGTGGAACTGTGTGTTCTAAACATAAGCCTCCTGAAAATAGTCTTTCTAAGTTTGGTGCTTGTGTATCTCCCAAGGAATCTCTCTGCCAAATGGGGCCTCCGAGGCCTTCCATTAACAAGGACGGCTCCTGGAGCAGCTCCGAGCGGGTCCTGGGGCCTTGGAAGGAAGGCAGCCAAGCCTCTGTCACTCCTCCAGGGCTGAGGAGTGCTCTGCATTTGAAAAGGCAGGTGTGTGACACCCTGGGTGACATCCTGTATTAGCTCATCTTCCGAGAATGAAAGGAGGTGTTATTTCCTTTCAGACAGCTTCCACCTCTGGCCCCTACACTAGCGGCTATTTCATGCTCAGCTGGCTCTTTCACTGTGCACACTACAATTAGTGAGGTCTGTTTGGTGCACACCATGCCAGAAACAGGCTCTAGACTGTCTTTCATGCCCCTTTTCCTTTATTCAGGGTTTTAACAAATAATCTTTTTTCCTCACTTATCTTTTAGTTCCCTACAACATCTGAAAGCATACGGTTCGACATCTGCATACAACTGGCTTTCCTCTCATGCTTCCCCTACTTATTTAGAGTGACTATAGTTTTAGCTTACTTATTAGTGAATAGTTGTAATTCACAGAAGTGTTCATGTGCACCAGTCCCTTGAAATTTTACCACAGTCTATGAGATATTATTATCAGACTTGTTTTACAGAAGAGGAAACCAAGGCAGAGAAAGGGATGCACTGAAAGTCATTGATCTAGAAAGTGTTTGCATCTGAATCTACAACCATTTAGAAAATCCACCCTTTCATGGCCTCTGTCATGCAGAATTATCACCTTATCCCTCTGTAGATTCACTGTGGGTCCCGCTAAGAACAAGGTTATTCAGCTTCTCAGGAGGACAAAGAGAAATTGGAAAGCCTCCAGAGAAGGCCCTGGAAAGTGATTAAGAGGACAAGAGTATGGCTGGTGAGAAACCTCAGAGAAATAAGAGTAATTTAATCTGGAGAAATAAAGCCTAAGGGCGAAATTAATGGCATTCTACTAATGCCTTCATGAGAATCAATTAAAGTATTTTTAAAAACAAGAGCTTTATTATGTGATACCAAAGGGATTATTTAACTATTATTTTATTTAATTCATTTAACAAATATGTAGTATGCAGCCAACGTGGCCAGGACACAGAGTGGACAAGACAGGTGAGGACCTCCTCTGATCGAACTTGCTTTTGGTGGCAGAGGTCAGGGAAGAAGGGAAGAGAGGCAGATAAGGAAAGGGTGCACTCGTGCCAGTCAGTGATAGATGCAGTGAAGACCAGGGCAGGGAGATGGGTGAGCCAGTAGCCATGGGTGGACTTCTCCAGGAAGGAGACATTTGAGCTGAGACCTTAAAACCATGTGAAATTCTGGGGACAGAGTGGTCCAGGCAGAGGGGCCTTGAGAGGGAATAAATTTGACAAATACAAGGAACAGAAAGCAGGAGTGTGAGGCCACTTGCCAATCTGGTGGGAGAACATGGAGCCTTACTACACAGGATGGGAAGCTGACAGGCAGGGGAGCTCTTAGGCTGTGTGGGGACTGTAGGAAGTCACAGTGAGAGGCATCTGCATGAGAAAAGCTGTGGCAGCATGGACTGGAGGGGGGGAGGTGGCAAAAGGGTGACCCTTTGGGTCTATTTTGTGTCCTTAGCGTTGACAGGAAATCTTGGTGGATGAAGTGTGGGGGGTGGGAGGAAGGTGAGAGAAAGAAAAGACTCAAGGATGACCGTCAAGGTTTTTTGAAAAGAAGAATCAACTATTTATTTTGTTGTCATTTTACTAGAGAAGGAAGTTTTAAGGGTACCTTCCTTAGAGGTTCTTAAGCTGATACTCCCAGGCCATCAATTCTGTGTGACGTTTGGGTCCCTGTATATTTTCTAGGGAGAGGATCCAACCTTTTATCTGCTTCTTGGAAGGGGAAACCACCCTCTCCCCGCCTCCCAGCAATGGAAAAATTGAGTCTGACCTAGATTAAATTCTCCCCATTCCACCTTATTTTGCAAGAAAGGAAAACTGAGGCTTTGACACCAAGTTACAGGTCACACTGAAAGACGGTGGCGCGCAGTGAGACTCAACACCCGCTAAGGCCAAGAGATTTTAATGGGATGAGCGCGTGGCTACAGAACCTGATAATCAGGCTGCAGCGTGGAGGCATGGGTGTGGCAGGTTTTATAGAAATTTAAAGCGACCTGTTGGTTACCTATTGGTCGGCAGATGAGGCATTTTTGGGATTGGCAGGGGCTTTCGCGGGCGTGGAAACGGTGGGCTTTGTTGTGGAAGAAGAACCCAGAAAGCCTTGTCCGAGCCTCCACGTTAGTTTGTCCAGGCGCCTTCTTAGGTGGGAGCGCCATTTTAGGTGGGGGCCACGCCTAGGCTTAGCCTTTGGAGGGGACGGGTTCCTGGTGGCTGGCTGGGGTCTTTCACACACCACATCTGATTATTGGTAGATTCCCAGGTCTCTTGACTCCCCTGCCAGGGCTGTCTTTACTACATGAACTGTCTCTCAGTGTAGGAGACAGAGAGTAGAGCAGGCATTGTTGCCCTCCCTCCTAATCTTGACAGAAAAAGGGCTCATTCTATTTAGAGATCAGCTCTGCATTGGCGGCCTCACCTCCCAGTGACCTCTTTGCCTAATAGAAATTTAAGCAGGGTCTGTTACTAAGAGAGCCCCCCCAATATTTGAGTGCTTATGAAATGCAAGTAAAATCCAGGTGTGACTGGAACTGAAGTGAAGCAGCAGTGAGGTATGTGTGTTGATCTATTTTGGTGTACAAATCACCAAGGTTTGGGTCCTTCAGCAGGTGTTCCCTTAAATGTTTTCTCAGTAATCTCTGAATTATAGATTTTCAGACAGGATCTTGAACAGAAACCTCTGTTGTCCCAGTAATACCATCATATACCTTTTAAAAGCATGAGTCAGAGTCTTAGAGTAATCCAAGGTGGAATGAATATATATATATATTTAGTTTTGACTTTCCATACTTCAAGTACACTTTTATGGGTCAGTTTAGAAAGAAGTGCCAAAAAAACTCCCCCCAAAACAAAGCCTGTCTTAGGAGGATGAAACCATTTTGTTCCTAAAGGTATAGATAGATACAATGAAGACCTCCTTTCAGAAACTGGCAAATGAAACATTTTTAAACTTTATAATGACCTTTTATGTAGCCTGGTGAGCAAATGCCCACAATGATGAAGATATTACAATGCCAATGCTCCCTACCCGGAAGCTTAATGCAATGTGGAGAGAATTTAGACGGTCTCTGCAGTCATGTTCCTTGAGGACTCACCATCTGCCTCAAAACCTGAAGCTGACTTTTACAGTATGGCATACTTTTAGCCAAAGCTAAACTGATAGAAACTTACTCCACCAGAATTTTCAGATGTACTATGTGTGTGTGTGTGTTGAGGCAAGTAGTTCATCTCAGAGAGGCCTCTTTTTAAAGAAACATGAGTCCTTTGGGAAATGGTATCAAGTTGGTTGCCTGATTGAGTGCTTGGCAAAGATCTGAGGGCATGAGCCACGCAACAAATACTTTTGGATGAGTTAAGGAAGTGAAGAACCATTCTGAGGTTGGAAGTTGCCCAGGATGGGGAAACTTCTGGGTTGAGCAGCCCTGGCATGGTTCCTGAGGATGTTAGAAACCAAGCTAGTCTACTGGTCTGGTCCTACTGGAACTGGTTAAGGCCTTGACTTGGCAAACAACTTAGTTTCCCTTGAAAGGGCACCGAAGTTTGAAGTTTAAAGCTTTAGGTGGGATATTTATAGCCCGAGGAGTGAGGGTTAGCATCTTACAAGCGCAAACAGCAAGTTGAGGTCTCCTGTTATGTGGTAGTCCACCAGGCATGGGCTTGCAAAGGACATAAAATTTAGTCACCTCCAAGAATGGAGCCACTTTCTCCTAGAAGAGATGACTTTTCTCATTCGAGACCTGGAGAGGAGCTAGCATATTTCCATTTTTCCATTTTTAGCTTAGCCAAGCTTTAGCAGGAACTGTAGTGATTGAATCAGCAAAGTGCGTTCTGGGAGTAAAATGTTTACTATATAAAGGTTAATTCACCTCTACAAAGAGATGCTTTCTCTTACTTTCAGAGCCTCTACAGATTTCTGTGGAAGTATATTTGATTTCAGTGCCCTGACCACAAAAACTTCAGAAAATATATTAGACTCTTGTGACTTTCAGGGAGTTAACTACCAGTTGCTCCTGGAAAGTTCTGGGTTTTACTGGTATTGCAGTAGGAAATAATGAAAAGAGAGTAGGAATCTAATGCTTGTTGAGTGTTTAGGCTGGGCAGATGAGTAAACTGAGGTTCAGAGAACTTATCTGCTTGCTCAATCTAGATGGGAGTTGAACTCAGGTTCATCTGGCTATAAAATTCATCACATTTCTACTATCTCATGCTTGATAAGAACAAGTTTCGGCAAGTTGGTAGTTAGAGTGGGTTTGGGGCAGGAAGGAATTTCTGGCATCACAAGAGGGAGAGATGCCTCCTTATTTCTTTTTGAGATATTTCATAAAATCCATGGTGTACTACATCAGTGGTGAATGATTTGGGAAAGATCTTTCATTTCTCACTTTCCCATCTGTTCAATTAGAGGGTGGAACCAGCTCACCTCTCAGGCCCCTGCTGGCTCTGACTCAATGTTTGCCTGACCAGAGTAGAGCCAGTGGGCAGTTCTGGCTATGTGTTTGATGTGGATTGGGTTTGCCTTTGTATCAGAGATCGACCAGGTGGCCACAAATCTGCTTCCTTTTCCTAGGCACCCAGCTAAATGGTATTTCCCAGCCCCCTTGCATCTGTGTGGGACCATGTGACTAAGTCCTCACCAATAAATACAAGGACAGATTGATGTGTCATTTTCAGGCCAAGGCAGCTGAGAGCAGTTATGCCTTGTCTAGTTCACTTTGCTCCTTCCACAACAACCTTGCAGCCTATGTGGTGTGGAGAGCAGCATTTCCAAGATGAAAGAAGCCTGGTGGAGAACTGCCAATGGAGCTGCCCAACCAGAACGTGTCTGTATTTGACTTTGCATGAGTGAAGAATCTAACTTATTGTTAAGCCAAGCCATGAGTATTTGGGATTGCTTATCATAGTCGCTAATGTTGGGTGTCCTAATACAGTCATCCAAGTGTCCATTCATCTTTCTAAGGGAAACAGCATCACACTCCAGAGGATTTACAGTCCCCTACTAGTATCCGTGGGGCATTGGTTCCAGGACCCCTATGAACACCAAAGCTTGTGGGTGCTCAAGTCCCTGATATAACATGGCATAGCATTTGCATATAGTCTATGTGCATCCTCCCGTATACTTTAAATCATCTCTAGATAGATTACTTATGGTGCCTCACACAATGCCTACATATCGCTTCATTCATGTAGATTCAATGTAGTACTCAGTGAGTGGCAAATTCAAGTCTTGCTTTTTGGAATTTTGTGGATTCTCCCTCCCTGCTAATACTTTAGATTTGTGGTGGTTGAATTCATGTGTTCAGAACTTATGGACACAGAGAGCTGTCTGTATAAGCAATATAAGCCTGGCCTATCAGAGTATTGCATATTGCCTTTCCCCTATCCCCCTTCTCTACCCTACCACAAGGATTGGCTTAGAAATGGGCATTTGAGTCAGGCAGAGCCTTTGGGGGAAGGCTCTTTTTGGTGGGCTCTGAAGCTGTGATCAGAGTGCAAGTGCTGAGGGCCACCACTTGAGGAGTGTGCACCTGAGAACAGCCACAGAACAGAATAGACAAGATTGAGGGAAAGTGAGATTAGGATAATCTGCTGGCACTGCATAAGTCCCTAGGTTAAATCACACTTGAAACCAAATCTATCCCAGGATATTTCAGTCACCAGAGCCAATATCTACTCTCTTTTTGATTAAGTCATTTCTAGTTGGGTTTTTTTTTTTTTGTCACTTGTCGCCAAAAGGATATTGACTTACATAGACAGTAAAAATCAGGGAAATATTGAATAAAAACAAAATGAAAGCAGCTGCAGTTTCAGTGGCATGCTCCATATCACAAGTTTCTTTTGCAGTCATTTTTCTATTTTGTATAAGTCATCAATCTTTATTTCCCCAGTTTTAGAATGAATGAATGAATAAATGGCCACAGAGGCCAAAACTGGGAGGAGAGCGAGCTATGATTCAGCCAAAATACAAAAGCAGTTGGTGGCAGGTCTCAGGGAGTACAGCTCACCTGAGCTAGAGCTACATGTTTTCTGGATATTTGAAAATGTGGCGTATTAGAACAAGTTATTATAACACTAACTGGCATAATGAGTATGTATCACAATACAGGATGTACAAATAAATGCAATACTCACACAATGTTTGATGGATGTCTTTGGCAATCAGCAGTGATCTAGCTTGAATTCTTCCTGTATGCTGAGGCTTAATTATCATTGCAGGAATGATTGTATCACTATAGTTAGGCTTAGTTTGGAAGACTTAGTATTTGTGAGAGGGGGAAAAAAAAGGTCTTCACAAAACAAAATAGGATGTGCATTTCAATATTGAGCTCTCAGCTTTGAGTTTTTCATGGTTCATACAAATTGGTGTCCTTCCTTACTTAGCCAAATTCAGAACGAGTAAGTGAATGAGTAACAAAGCTACATAATTTACAGCTGAAAACTCAACAATAATTGGATGAACAATAAGAGAGTGATATCCCTGTAAAATTGAAGACAAGGTCCTCTGAGATCCTCAGATTTTCCTCATGGAGCACTTTGTCTGCAGACTTTACATAGTCCTAGTAGATATGCTTTTCTTCAGCAACAGCAAGTTGGCTGCAGAGTTCCAGGCCTTCACATCATTGCAAGGCATTCTCCAGGTTTAGAGAGAGGGTCCCTTGTGCTAACTTTTGCAGAGGATGAGAAATATTTTTTTTGTTGGAAGGACTCAACGATCCCCCTTCACACCCATGTGTGTAACCAGCCAATCCCTATAGCCAGAGGGTTGGTAGGAGGACACTGGTTGACCGAAGCCAATCAGAGACCACATGTTGATGGGGATTTCAACATCACTTAAATAAGATGGCTGAGTGTGGACGGGAGGATGGCTTCCCAAAGAAAATACGGGGAGATTTTTCCCAGGAAGAGGGTGAATAAAGGGTGGGCAGCAGGTAACAGACTGCCATTCTTCCCCCACACCAGCCACAGTGATGTTAGGTGCCCTAATACAAGCCTAATACTTTTACAAATGGGAAGTTTCTTGCAGCAGTGACCCTGAATATGTGACACAGAACTTCTTTGAAGAGTTTTTTGCTTTATTTTGTTACATTGAACTAGTTTCTAAAGGACATAGAAACTCCACAATAGGCATTATTGAAAGAAAGAAAGGAAGGAAGAAAGAAAGAAAGAAAGAAAGAGAGAAAGAAAGAAAGAAAGAAGGAAGGAAGAAGGGAAAGGAAGGTAAAGAAAGACTCTTGGTAAAAGTAACATTAAGTTTCAATATTTGAGTCTCCATATTTCAGTGGCTTAACACAACAGAAGTCTAATTCTTACTCCTCTCAAGGTGCTGGTCTGGCAGGTGATTTTTCATACTCTGAATCTGAGACCCAGTTTCTTCTATCTTGTGCATCAGCCCAAAAGACCCCATAGTACTCCATTTCCTGACAGTGGATGGGAAAAAAGAGTGGAACATAGCCTGTAAAAGGTTTCTGGAGGCCAAACATAGAAGTGATACACGTCACTTCTATTTATGGGCAGAATTCAGTCACAAGGCTATTTGTGACTTAACTGCAGTGTAAACTGGAAAATGTAGTCCAGCTGAGTGTAGAGAAAAAAGAAAAAAACTAGAAGAAAGAAAGGAAGACAATGAAAAAAATTTCATTCACCTATTGCATTTGCTGTCAAAGAAAATATTTATCTAAATCAAAATATATCATATACCTACAGATTACATTGCCCACACATGTTAACATATTTATTTACCTTAGAGATAGAGTCTCACTCTGTAATCCAGAGTGAGTGCAGTGATGCCATCTTGAATCACTGCAGCCTCAGCCTCCTGGGCTCAAGTAATGTTCCTACCTTAGCCTCCCAAGTAGCTGGGACTACAGGCGTGCCACCACACCAGCTAATTTTTATAGTTGCTTGTAGAAATGGAGTCTTGCTATGTTGTCCAGACTGGTCTCAAACCCCTGGCCTCAAGTGATCTTGCCTTGGCCTCCCAAAGTGCCAGGATTACAGGTATAAACCACTGCACCAAGGCAACACTATTTAAAACTTTAAAAATGATTCAATTGAGTAGCAATTTGACATGAAATCTAGAAAATGGTGAAGCTAAAAACATTGGGAGTGCCTCTTATTGAATGCTCTGTGATCTTTATTTTTGAAACAATTTTTTTGAGGTCTAATTCACATATGATAAAATGCCAGTATTTTAGGTATATAGTTTGATTGGTTTTGACAATCTTATTACATTTTTGATAGGGAAATGTATAGGGAAACAGGTTTATACTACCACTATACAAAAGGGATATTGAGGGAATGTCTGGAAACTTAGCTAAAACAATTTCTTTTTCTTTGAGGTAATTAGCAGTGAAAAAAGAATTTTTTCCAAGTCATATAATTGCTTCAGTTTGCTTAACCAGGACAGATGTGACTTCAGCCTTTGAGTATCAAGAGAAGTTCTAGAATGAATATAAGTAACAGGTTTCTGATAAACCACCTAAGCTGTGGTCAAGAACTTGGGTTTTGGCATCAAATAGATCTAGGGTTGAGTTCCTGCCCTGTCACTTGGCATTCTGAGTCTCAGTTTTCTTTTCTGTGAAATAGGACTAATAATAGCATACTAACACTTGATAGGGTTAGCAGAAAGATTAAAAGAAATAATGCATGAAAGTACTTAACACAATGACTAGCACACCATAAGTGCTCAATACACATTGACTATGATTATTATTTATTGCCCATTAGAAAATACCCATTCTTCCAGAAATGCTGATTTTATACAGTATATGACACTGAAAAGTGCCTGAAGAAATCATGCTCAACTTGACTTCTGCATCTTTTATAAATTCACCATCCCATTATTTTTTATAAGATATTTTGAATTCCCTGTGGAAGCAAGAACCATAGTAACAAGCTTTCAGCTTCGTTTTGCTTCTGAGATGATCATTAATGGAGTTATTTTGATATTTTTTTTTACAAGACAGCCTTGAGCTGTAACTACAAATGCCTTTCAAAATTCCCTGATTTATTTCTCTGTTCATCTGAACTCTTGTGTCTTGGTTTTCATATGTTCTTGATGAATGGATAATATTGTCTTTAGATGTTCTCAACTATCCTGGGCACATTAAAACCCACCTGATGGCTCTCATCAAGTGGAAAACAAGAAAGGGAAACCCAAGGAAAAAGGTATCACAGACACATCTTCTGAGACACATGTGCACCTGCTAAGGGGTTGGTATCAGAGAAATCTACAAAGTCAGCCTCTGATTATCAAGGTTCTTCCTTAAGAAGAAAAGAAAAAAAAAATAAAAACACATTTACTTCAAAGAACTCCTGTCTGATTGAGTGAAGGAAAAGTAGCCTCATTGCTTTGATCCTTTCACTGAGAAAAACAACATGAAAAGAAAAGTAAAAGCAAGGCTCAAAATATGGGCTTTTGTTGAGAGCATCATTAGGAGTGTTTATTGGTTGCTGCAAATGCACATCCCAGCTCTGTAGCTCACAGTAAGGTTTGCTCAGTGAAGCCTTGTGAGCAAGCCCTCACCAGCTTGCACCTGGAAGGCTGGGCGGTTGATTCTGGGCCATACTCCTTTCCCAAGAGAGGGAATCGGGACTTCAAGTTTCAACCCTCCTTGACCCCTGGTGAGTTCAGACTTGGAAAATACACCTGAATTTTTATTAAAGGTTTTGGTTTGTTTACCTTTGTAAATATTGTCTGATTCTTTCTTCCCCCTTGAAGAGATAAGCTCTCGAAGAAGCTGATGAAAAGGCTTTTTGCATAGCAGCTTCTTCAAAACAACACTGTGATGAGTTACGTGCAAACAAATCAGAATCAGATGAATTACATTTTCCCTTTTAAAATAGAGTTGAACGGATTTAAGCTGACAAACGAAGTGTTTTTACAAAAGTGCTCTTCAAATCCAGAATACTAGAGGCCATCAGGACACTCAGAGTACGGACAGAATTTGCCCTTCTATACAATAGTGTTCCTTAACTGGTATGCATGTCTTCCATCCCTCACAGGTGACATCTCACATTTTGATGAATGTATAAAGTTAATTTGCTCTACAGTGAGGAAATTCCCAACACAGTGACACTGATCAGACAGATTGTGACGCTTAGTGGCACAGCCATTGGCTGCTACTAGGAGGTGAAAGGCACAATTTAATAGTCAACTGACACCAAAGAAAGATTGAGTAATTTGGGGAATGTGTGAGCATTTTGCTCCATGAGCATATGAAGGAGAATGGCCAGGGCAGGAAGCAGTTCCACATGGTGGCTCTGCTCTAAACTCCATGCAGGCAGAAGCTCAGGGTCTCCTCTAGCACCAGGTGCCCATGGCTCCACACGGGGCTAGACAACAACTGGTCATTAACTGTTTCATGAATGAATGAATCAATTACACAGTGGCAAAAGATGGCCAAAGGGCCAGGCTCTGTGGATGAAATCTACCGTCAATTAGGCCAGAAAACTGAAAGACCTTTGTTCTGAGTGGGAATAATCCCTATCTTTTCTACGGCCCTTTCTTAGGATTTCTGTGTTTTCTTGCTTGCCTCTCCTCCTGGCTTGAAGCTCACTGAGGAGAGTGTCTGTCTTACTATTTTTCCCCCTAGATGGCCTTGTGCTTGACATGGGACCCTCGAAATGATTCTGGACCCACGATAGACTCTAGATCACCAACTTCATCACCTTCATCATCAGCCTTCACTGTCTTCATCATTGCCTTCATTATCATCATCTCCATTATCTTTCTCTTCTCCTTCACTGATTTCATGCTCCGTCGGGGAAGTGTCGTGCTGATTTCTCAGGGTCTTTGCAGGCATGATTCTGCTGGAGGTATGTACTTTTCTGTGTGGCCAGCATCAGCCCTTCCTGAGCACCTGCCACTGGTTCTGCTGGTCTTCCAGGCCCGTCTTTAGGCAGGGGTGGCTTTAGGCACCATAAAAAAACCATAAGCCTGTGTTATAATAGTAAAAGAGAAATTAGTTACATCACTTAGTAAAAATCACTAGTTCAAACAAATAGGAAAAGGGACTAAAAGCAAAGTTACATAGCTTTTAGTACGGTGAAAGATTCTGCGTTGACCCTATTTTGGCCAATGTTTTCAATGAAGAATGCTCCAGTTCTTAAATGTCACATCAATACTTGACTGGTCTTAACAAAACACCAAAGAACTGGGTATCTGAGGATGGTGAGAGCAGCCTTTCATCCCACTGATGTCCACACAAAGAAAGATTTTCCTTCCAAAAGTGCCACAAATGCCTTTATTTCATCATTTCTGATTCTTTCTTGATTTTCAGATCATTCCTATCTCTTTTCTTTTTAACTCTGGCTTTCTCTGTCAGAAGCATGAAGTAAAGATTCATGGAGCCCTAGAGAGCTAGCTCTTGTTTTCAGATAATTCTTCTGAATAAACTTTGAGGGAATACATTCATATTACTTGACAACTTATGTATTTAAAGAGACAGAGCTACCTTGAACCTTGTCTGAAATGAACAATGTTTGGGGACTTTTAGAGGAAAACGATACCAGAACAACACTTACCACCACCAAAGTTTGGGCTTTGGAATGATAATATTACTTACACATATATTGCAGAAAAGCAAATAAAAACTTCTTTTGTTTGTGGCTTGCATAAAACTGTAAAACAACAACAACAAATTTATAGGTTAAATTGAAGACAAACAATGAAACCAATAAAATTCAACTTAACACTAATGTGAAAGCTGATATGATTTTTCTGGAACTAAACTGCTGCTTGAAATAAGGTGCTGACCATCTTGCCTTTTGTGTGTTTTTTTGGTATAGATGTGGTCACTTTGATGTCATGGCCAGTTCGATTCTTTATTCACTAGCTTTTGACAAAGTAGTACGATTTGGTGCCTGCATAAATATAAAGACAAGTATGGACTTGGGCTTTGGCATTGCTTTGTATAGGCTAGCCATCCGGATGATATGGAATAAACTTACATTAATGTATTTTATCATCAGCTGAACACCCCAAATTAAAAACTCTTTACAGAATTCACGAATATTCATAAATTCATTCCAATAACCAGTTAAACCAATAAACTCAAGCTTATAATGAAAATGTTTTGGTTGTAACACAGTGACCTTTATACATTTTAAGGATAATTTAGTACTTTTTCTAGGGAGTATAATGAGCTTACTTACAGTTTACCAAATGGGGAATGGGTGTTTCTATAGGCGCATAGAGACTTTGAAGGTACTTAAGGTCTCCTTTCTTTTTCTTTTCCTTCTATACAATCAGTATGGGCTAGGTTATGCTTCAGTAACAACTGCCAAACTATAGTGGTTTAACCTAGCAAAAGTGCATTTCTCCAGTGCTGCTTGGGAGGGGGACTCTGCTCATGTGGTTACCTGAGGACTCAGGCTGACAGAGACTTGGTCTTAACATGTGTACCCATTATCTCCCTGGCCAGGGAAGGAGGTGTGATGATTTATGGCTTGACTCTCAAAACCTCAACCTTTTATACACAAGCTGTTAACCGAAAATTATAGGGCCATCCTAATTTCAAAGGAAGTAGGGAAATGCAATCCTACCATCTGCTCACAGAGGAGAGAACTGCAGTGTTTGTGAACAGCCCAGGTGCCTGCCACCCCTTCCTTAATCCTCCCGTACTCATTACAGTGGCTGGACAGGCAGGGGAAGATGCTGCCTCTGAAGTCTTTCTTAAGTTGTCTGCCTGCCTCTCTAAAAATGTTACTGCCATCTTAGCAAGTAGGTAATGCAAAATAGGAAGGTCCATTTGTTACTTTTAGAAAAAAAAAGAAGTATGTAGTTGAGCAAAGACTGAATCAAAATGCAATTTTATGTTTAAAGGTAATTAATAAAAATGATATCTTCTCCCTTCTTGGAATAAAACTTATCTGAAATGGCTCTGATTGCAACAAGGTTAGCATTGGTATTTGAATCCTGTGGTCGATATTAGTTAGCAAGTAGAGCTCTCAAACCTTTTAGGAGTATGTGAACCATTTAGGGGTCTTAGGTAATTATCACTTTTTTGATGACTGCACTTATCGAGGGAAAACACTTTCATGAGTATTTTGTATTTTTACTTTTGTATTTTATTATTAAGTGGTAGTGGGATCAAGGATAATTATGCATGTCATTTGTATTTCAATAAGGCATGTGAGTGGAAGTATTGCTAAATTGGCCTCTCAGAAACCAGGCCTCAATTGCATTGTTGGAATGTGTATTTAAAGTAGCTCATGCTCTGATAATTAAATATTATGTTTTCCAAAGCTGCTAAATGATATCTCCTGAGGGTGTCAACATTTGCAAGTGTCTCTATTTTATATAATGGAACTTTAAAATGAACAAGAGTAACTATTTTATCAATTGAGAATTTAAAGTCAACATTGGACATATTCATGCTCTTGAGATAGTTTATTCTATTATAAGACCCTTAACTCTCTGGGTACAGTACATAAAGACTTGAAATATTTTTCTTTTACCAACAGACTGTGCTGTATAGGCTACTTTTTAGTTTTAATTTGACCATTATGTTTTTAAAAGGTAAAAGTAACTTATTTTGTGATAGGCAGTACAAATTTAGATGGAAAACAGATATTGCCTTTGATGTCTAATTACAGAAGAAAGTATGTTCACTGTAGGAAAATCAGAAAGTACTGAATAACATAAAAATCTAAATCAAGCAAAGCAGAATTAAAAACAACCTAGTAATAATCTCACTACCTAAGAACAATCACTTAATATAGTGTTTTTCTTGCCAGTCTTTCTTTAAATAGTGTGTGTGTGTGTGTGTGTGTGTGTGTGTGTGTATAATACAGTTGGGATTATATATATAGGGAATTTTATTTTCTACAGTTTTAATTTAACATTAGAATATTTTGGGAAGTGATGGTGAGGAATGTAACAGGTCCTGTTCTATAAACTTTTTCTTTACAATTATGTAACCTTCTTCCAAATTCCAGAACACTGTTCTGCTTGGGATAAAGGCAACAACAATCCTTACCCACAAGGAGGTATCCTGTGGGATAATTTTGGAAGCAAGTATCAGAAAATCTGACTCAAATTGGCTTGGTTAATAGGGAAATTTAACATTCCACATTATAAGAAGTCCAAAAGTAATTTGGTCTTCAGAGTTGTTTGATCTAGTGACACAATATCCTCATGGACCAAGATCTTCCCAATATCCCCTCTCTGCTGTCCACCCAATTGGCTTTGTTCCTTGGCTGACAGTAGCAATTGGGTCAGTGGACTTTTTAATGCATGCCTGCAAGGAGAAAGACATTTCCCACATGTATGGGAGGAAAGTCCTCCCATCATTTGGGGGTCTGATTGGTCCCATCTGGGTTACGCTCCTACCCTTGCACCATTAGCAGTTGTCTCATGCAGTGCTTAAACCTGAGATCCAGAAGGACTGAAACTATTTATTGAAACTCTCCCTGGAGCTGAGGCACCATCACCTCCCCGCATCATAGAACTCTATGGGGGAGAGCTGAATACCTCTACAAGGTTGGGGTTCTACTGGGAAAGGTGGGAATGGATTCTGGGTGGGTACCCAGCATCATCCAGTAAAAAGGCTCCTTACAGTGTCTCTCCTGCCCACTGTATCCACGCCTCCAGTCTCACCTTGCATCATGGTTCAGCACCTCCTTCTTGATTCCAGTTTCCACAGGGTCTTTGCACCTGCTGTTTGCTCTTCCTGGGCTGATCTTGCCTCCACTCATCACCTTTTTGAGTTAATGCCTTCTCATCATTTAAATTGTCAGCTCAGCTCCCATTTCCCCTCATGAGGTCAAATCCCTTATTCCTCTCCTTTCTAGCACTTGTTATTGTTCCATCTTTCCCCCTAACTGTAGCCTCCCTAAGGGTAGAGATTACCTTACCATTTTATTTCCTGGGCCTAATACAGCACCTGAAATGTGTAAGGTGCTCAATGAATAACTCCTACCTTAAAAATGAGTGATGGAAGCTGATTTTAGGCAGAGGCCAGTTGCCAGTGTATATAGGTGAAATTCAATGTCCAAAATCTAAAATAAATTTTTATCCATATTTATTTCAAATATCATTTTATGGAGCAACAGAGATGGTGTTTTACAGTTGGCACCACCAGGGGAGGTACTGAGAATATGGAGATGGGGGTGGGGCGAGCAGGGAGTGAGGGGAAGATTTGGTCATTGTTAGCTTGCTGTACTATGAGGTAAAATAATAACTCACCACCCTATTGCGGTAGATCTCATGGGAGTATTGTTTATAGGGACAAATGATATCTTGGTGACCCCTCTCCTTTCCTTACTTTGTCACCTGAAGAAGGTGAATCTCTTTTTTTCCTATGAGAAAAGGATAACTTTGGGTGCAGACTATGATGAGAAGAGAGAATATAGTTACAGTATGGAGTTTCTCATTGGTAATACTTTTCTGTTTCATTCAATAATAAAAATTAGATGTCTTGTTAAGAAATTAAATAATTTATATATTTTAAAACTTTAATATATTGACGATTTTCAAAGAGTGTTACTCATTGTAAAGAGTACTATTTGTTAAAATGCTAATAACTCACTAGGTTTCAAAGTGTTGATACCAACTTTCTATCAATAAAAATATATGTATATGGGGAAATATATACATATATATGTATAGTCTATATATATATTCTATTTTGTACAGAAAAGTCACTGGTTAATATTTTCTTATATCTTTAAACCAAGGATGTAGGAAAAACTCTTTATTTATATTATGTTAACATCTGTGTACTATCTCACTGTCTGAGCATACCATATCTAACCTTGACTTTTTGGGACATTTCATGTTTTCTCCATCTCTTGTTATTATGTGTAATGCTTAGATGAACATCTCACATATAAATCTCAGCACAAACTCACATTCCAGGTTATGTCCTCCAGGCAGATTTCTAGAAATAGAATTACTAGGATGACCACTTTTAATGTCCAGCTTCAAAAGCCTTCTGTGGTCTCAATATTATAAAAGTGTGTTGGCTTACTACAATTCTGAAACTGGAGAAGACCAGGCACAGGGGATGTGTGTCCAGTTCAGGTCATTGCACTGACTCACTGGTGATACTCACCAAGGGGAACTCTGCAGATGTGCCAGTGACAAGGGCGTCCTGCTCTGCCCAGATGTACAGAGTGTCGGAGAGATGGTGCATTTGTGGGAACATTTTCTGCCCACACCCCAGAGTATGAGAAACTTGAGGGGAACCCAGGCGAGGTCCATGTCAGCAGCTCACCTTTAAATATTAGAATAAATATTGGAATGTGATCAATCAGCAAGCCACAAAGGAGGAAGGATAAATAAAACATGTCCCTTGCAAAGAAGGCAAGGATGCAATTTGCCAAATGCACTATAATTGCTTCTGGTTAATTATCTCAGTGGTGAGCTGTGAGCACCAAAGGCACACACTTACATCCACATTGCAGATAAAAATAATGCCACTCCTTGGCTGTTGAGATGTGGACAATGCATCCAGTTCCTCTGAATGGTAAGAGATGAATGGTGACTTCAGTTAGCTCCACTTTTGAGGTCATCAATTTTTATCATCATTATAGTTACTTATAATAATTATAGTAACATAATTATTGATAATAACTACTAACGATTATAATCATGCTTACTGAAGGCAGTTGTTGGGTTAAGCACTTCCCATACATCAGCTCCCTGGATGCTCACAATGACTCTAAAATGGTGTATTATTTTCCTAATTTTCAGATTTGAGAACTGAAACTTAGAGAGGTTAAGTGACTTGCCCAAGGTCACAGCTGATACTGAATCCCAGTTGTTATGCTGGGATCCAGAAATTTTTCTCTTAACCACTGTAATAGACACCTTTGGTGGCCCACATAGATCTCCTGGGACTCCTTTTACCATTTAGTGCACCCACTCTTCAGCTGCTGAAAGTGTTGCTGTTACTAGCTCACACTCAAAACCTTTTTAGAAGGCTTGCCCTTCAGCGACTACAGCCGCTTTACCTGGAGGTGCCTAGGAGTAACTGTGGACCCCTGTCCTGGGCAGTGCATAGCTAACAATCAGATGGTGCAGAAATGTAAAAGCCCAGTTCCCCTATTTAAGGTGACTCAAGTTCTGTGACACAGTATGTGCTCTAGAGCTCCCTGCAGGACCAGACCGTGGCTTGATGTCACCTGAGCTACATCCTTGCTTAATTTCTTCTTCCCCAGCCTATTTCCCCCTGTCCATATATGTATCCCTTGAGATCACTCCCATGATAGTGCCTTTGACACAAAGCTCCTCTTGGCTGTGCCTCCAGGGAACCTGGCAAAAGACAAGCATTGTGCTTAGTTGCCTCCCAGGATGTTTTGTTTTTCGGTTTTTTTTTTTTTTGAGTTGGAGTCTCACTCAGTCGCCCAGACTGGAGTGCAGTGGCTGCTCCCGGCCACCACAGCCTCAACCTGCTGGGCTCTGGCGATCCTTCCACCTCAGCCTTCCAAGTAGCTGGAACTACAGGCATGCACTACCATGCCTGGCTAATTTTTTTGATTTATTGTAGAGATGAAGTCTCGGCAAGTTGCCCAGGTGGGTCTTGAACCCACGGGCTCAGGCAATTCACTCACCTCGACCTCCCAAAGCGTGGGATTACAGGCTGAGCCACTGAGCCCGGCAACCTCCCACAATGTTGACTGATATGCTGAAGGCATCTTTCCCTCTGAAGCAGTGTCACCTTGTCTTGTCTATATGAACCTGGATATGTCTCACATCTCAGGGCCTCATGTGCCCTCTTTGCCAGATAAAAGGACTAGACTGGATAGTCCTTGGGGACTCTTCTGGGCCAAGAAGCCACTAAAGTTTTCACACTCTAAAATCCTTTTGTAGATTTATGGCTGTGCCCCCCAAAAGGGACATTTGTCTTGACAGTTTGTCCCCGGTAGGAAGGTTCCCAGGGACTATGAGCTTACTTTTCTGTGTTCTCTCCACCTCTCCCAGGGGCTTGTGTGACCCTGTGGGCTGGAGTATTCTGCTAAGTCTGAAATATCTTTAGGAGGAAATGGAACCCTTAAGGTTAGGCAGTGAGGACAGCATTCTTCAGGGCAGGAAAGTTGCTGCTTGGAGCAGGGTAGGGTAGGCACTTCATGTCTAGAATGGGTCACATGAACACTGTGAATAAATCATTGGACTAATCAAGTGGGAGGGCACTAGTGACTTTGACCGGAGTGAATTTAATGCAACTCACTCTGACTGGAGTGCATTAACTGGGGCATAATAGGAGGTGGAGAGGCAGACAGTTCAGATAGAAGGAGAGACAGGTCATCCAAGTAACAGAAGGAAAGCTGTGTACACAGTTTAGTTAACCAGTTGGCATTCTAGATGTGGGGATGGCAGGGTCCTGCTCTTCTAAACACAGTCATCAACTGAAAGGGAGAAAGGCAGAGAATGGGATGTTCTTAAAAACAAAGGAGAAGTTCTCAAAATAGCCTCAAGGGGTGGAAAACAAATTTACTAGAGAAGTTGCTAGGCAGTACCAAGATACATTGTCATCAGTTAAAGTGAGGCTTGTTGACATGGTGTGTTTCTCTACAGAATTCAGCTGCTCAGGTACAGAGGTGGGGTGGGCTGGGTCTAAGTAGGAGTGGGGTTTTGCTAAAGTGATTGGATAAAGGGATAGAGAAGTAGGAAGTTGGAGACAGAGTGAAGGTATCTGTGTAGTGAGGCCTATGCTATCTAAGAATACAGAAAGGATATGATGAATAAAAAAGCAATAACGTTTGGAGCTTCTGGTGGGTCAGAGGAATGTAGGTACCTTTGAGAAAGTGAGTGGGCAGCACAGGAAGGATGTCCAGAAAGTAGGGTGAATGAAGCAGAGATATTGAGGTGGTACAAATATTGGAAGGGACAAGGTCTAAAGTGTGCTGAGATGGGTGGGAGGAAAAGGTCAGCAGAAATCAAGAGGTTGAGGAACTTAGTGCCAGGATGTTAGCTGATATTCTATCTATCTGTGTAGGCTACTAAGAATGATCAAGAGAGCAGAGGGAGAGAGGAAGGATGGTGAACAAGGTGCATGCATCTTTAATAATCAGTCATTATGGTCTGAAAATGCCAAAAGAGTCTGCAAAAAAGCCTAGGAAAGGACAAAGTGGATGGGCCTCACAGGAGTCGAATTTTTGAGAGAGAAAGGACAAGGAGTCTTGATATGGCAACAAGGAGCAAAGAGAATACCTACCCCAACTTTGGGAAATAAGTGGATCCCACCTGAGAGACCTGCAGAAAAGCCATCTTGGGAACAACAGATTTCAGAAGCAGGCAGTGCTGTGTGGGTGGACTTCCTAAGGCCCCCAGACCAAGCTGTGCTGCCACCAGGAAAAGAGCAACTGTACAAAGAGCCATGGCAGCCACAGCAGAAGATTATCTGTCAGGCTGTTGTGGAAATGAAAGGTTGGTGCTCAGCATCCATGCAGACCTGGTCCCATATGCCTTCTGTAATGCTGAGGCTAGAACAGGGAGGGTGGAATTTCCCAGACTGCCTTGCTGCCTGGCTTCCAGATGTGCACCAACTCCAGCCAAATACATACACTCAGGTGGGATGTAGGAGGTGAGATGAGGCAGAAGCTTTGCCTCTGCAGCTTCTGCTGGCAGCAACAGTCACAGAGTGGTATGTGTGGGGAGCAGGGTGAGCACTACTTTGTGTATAGGAAGAGGAAGTGTATCTACAGGGCAGTCATTTTGTGCTGCAGACTGTAGCAGGCAATGAGGTTGTACAGTTAGCAGCAGTCCTGGAGACTTGCTACTCATGATGGCTCTCTGATCAATCATGGTAGTGATTGTGTTGGTATGGGGTCAATAGTTGTCATGGAAGTTTCCAGATCAGGCAGTGATAATGATTGCTTGTCAGAGGAGAGGCAGCAGTCTTTTCAGTGGTCCAATTCCATCATTCTAGAAAAGCTAAGCTAAAGCCATTTTCTTCACGTTTCTAATGATTCTGTATATCTTTACTCTGAAATAAACCCCTTTTGCCTAAAGTTGCTAGAGTATATTCTAAATTCTACAACTGAACTCTGACAGTCCTAAGTTAGACAGTGGAAGTGAAGATGCCCTGTAAACACAAAGCAGTGCCCTCAACATAAGCCCCTGTTCCACCAGGGTATAAGAATATACCATAAGCAGCTCTTTTTTTGAGTTGGAGTCTCAATCAGTTGCCCAAGCTGGAGTGCAGTGTCTCATGGCTACTGCAGCCTCGACCTGCTGGGCTCAGGTGATCCACCTCAGCCTTCCAAGTAGGTGGAACTACAGAAGTGTGAGGAACTTAGTGCCAGGATATTAGCTGATTGATGATCTATCTATCTGTGTAGGCTACTAAGAATGATCAAGAGAACAGAAACAGAGAGGAAGGATGGTGAACAATGTGCTTGCATCTTTAGTAATGAGTCATTATAGTCTGAAAATGCCAAAAGAGTCTACAAAAAAGCCTAAGAAAGCCTAATTTTTTGATATTGTAGAGACGAGTTCTCATCAAGTTGCCCAGGCTGATCTCGAACCCCTGGGCTCAGGCAATCCTCTCACCTTGGCCTCTCATTGTGCTGGGATTACAGTCTTGAGCCACAGCATCCAACCAGCAGCTCTCCTTACTGTACCCACTGTGTGCCAGACATTGTCTTGAGTCCTCACATGGCCCTGCGGAGCAGCCATGACTGTCCCCATTGTGTAGATGAGGAAGTTACAACACAGAGATGATGTTTCTTTTTTAAGGTCTCACACCTGGGAAGTGGCAGAACAAGGTTTTAAACCAGGACTGTTAAATGGCTGGTACACTAGGCTGCCTCACAGGGTAGGTACCACTCTATCTAGGACACAAGGATCTGAAAATGTGCCCAAGTACAGAAAAGTGGTTTTTGTGCTAAGAAATATCTCTTGGGGTAGTTTTCCCTCTTAAAACTTTGGTAAAATTGGAGTAACTTTAGTATATGAAAGGTTAGACATACTTCTGTTTTGACCATCATACTAAATCACAACGATTCCTAAATGGTAAAGATTTGAAGATGAGATGAGAAAGCCTGTTGGAATCCTGAGCTCCCAAAGATAGGGATGAAAAGAGAGGGTCATTTTAGCAAAAGAAAGAAGGGCCTGGAAGCTGCCATCAAAGGGGCTGAGCTTGGCTATACCGAGGGGTGATGTGATGGGTGCTCAGATCGGGATTTAAGTCCGAAGCAGAAAAAGAACAAAGGAATCATGGCTCAGCAAAGGTGTGAGAGATGGAAGGACAGAAGAGCCTCATCCCTAGGAAGGTGCACTGTCTAAGGGCCACCATCCCAGTACAGAAGCGCAGAGAGTCCAGCAGGTCTCAGGACTGATGTAGCATTAGGAGAAGGGGAGGAGAGAAGCCCATGGAGAGGCTAGTAGGAAAGGAAAGCAAACTAATGAAGCAGAGAGAGAGAGAGAGAGAGCCACTGAGAAGAAAGGCACTCGAGATGTGGCTAAACTTTAATTGGCTCCTCTCGGCTATTTTTTCTGTCAGATAAGCATGTGACTCTGACCTCTCTGGTTGGTAAAACAGCCTTTTGCTCCCCAGCTATCCCTGGATCTGATTGCCGTTAATCTAATCCTAACAAAGCCTCCAGGGACCATGTGGTCCTTGTAGGCAGCTTCCATGTTGATCAGCTCTGGCTTTTCTATTCCATTAGCCACGAATAGTACAGGAACTTGGACCAAGGATAGACTAGGATGGACTGGCCATGTAACCTTGGGAGAATTATCCAACCTCTCTGAACCCCAGTTTCCCATTAGTAAAATGAGAATGATGATAGTACCTGTTGTATTGCCTAAATGAGACAATATACAAGAAAGGCCCAGAAAAGGGCTTGATGCAAAGGAAGTTCACAATACAGTAAGTGTTGACTCTTATTATCATTATTTAGCACCCCACACTTTCTCTCTGTACTCTTAGCTACTGAGATAGAAAATATTAAGACTTAAAGAAGCCAGGTGCAATGGCTAATGCCTGTAATCCCAGTACTTTGGGAGGCAGAGGAGAGGATTACCTGAGCTCAGGGGTTCAAGACCAGCCTGAGCAGCATGGCAAGATCTTGTCTCTACAATAAATCAAAAAATTAGCCAGGCATGGTGGCATATGCCTGTGGTTCCAACTACTTGGAAGGCTGAGGCAGAAGGATCACCTGAGTCCAGCAGGTCAAGGCTGTGGTGGCCGTGAGCATGCCACTACACTCCAGCCTGGGCGACAGAGTGAGACTCTGACTCAAAAAAAAAAAAGACTTAAAGACCAGGATCCACCTTGACTCTACCACTTGTTGTGTGATTTGGGAAAGTCCCTAGACCTCCTCTCTGGGCCTTAATTTTTTCATCTCTACAATGGCTGCACAGATGAAAAGGTTGAAATTATCAAGGTCTGTCCTTACCAGGACAGTGTAATTTATAGTCCAGCAGAGATACTCCTGCAAGATCAGTGTTAGCCATTCCTCCCTCCCATGCAGGTTGAGCTTTTCACTGACGTTCAGTTCTACAAATCATTGGTTGAGCACCTTTGTGTACCAAGCACGGGGTCAGAGGCTGAGGGTGGGTGTGCATGGGAGAGGGCAGGCCAAGTTCCTGCCTTTGAGGGACTCATGTCTAGTGGGGGAAGATAGGGAGAAATACAAAGCCAATTACAACCCACTGTGGAGTATGCAGAATAGATGCATGCACAAGACAGACAGCAAGTGCAGAAGGCAGGCCCATTCACTTACTTTGGAGGTGGGAGAAGACTTCACAGATAAAGTAAGAAGTGCCGTTTCTGGGTTCATACAATTAATATATGTTTAGTGGAAGAAATATACAGAATGTAGAAAAGTTCATAGAAGAAAATTCCACTTTGGTGCATGTATACTCTTCTCATCCTGTGTGTGGTATGTGTGAGTACTGATCATGGTGGCATGTTATGTTGCCATTTGTTTTTCAACTGTAGGAAAATACCCTGAAAGTGAATAGGAGTCTGTGTGGAGGAGTCAAGCAGGGACAGGAGGAGAAATGGGGAGGGTGAGATTTCAAGCAGCAGGGACAGACTGGGAGGTATCAGCTTTAGCTTTTTACTTGAAAGATGGTACATTTCTCTTCTAAGCACAGCAGAGCAGAGTCTAGAGCCAGTGTATTCACCTCTATGTGTCGAGAGTTTCAGCGTGGTGTCTGTCTAACAGCAGCAGGCTCACTATTTACTCAGCAATAAAAAAGATAGTTCTGAAGCCAAATAAATCAGAATCCTCCAATGACTCCCACAGTTCTTCCCAAGTGGGATGAAAAGAAGAAGCCTTATTGTAGCAGAGCATTTGTGATGCTCCAAGGGTCTGTCATGCCCACAGCATGTTTCTAGGAGGGGGCCCCAAGATGCTCTCCCTGCTTCCTGGTGTTAGTGCTCAGGCTGTGTGCATACCTGGGGATCAACCCGGCAGATCTACTGAACCAGGGAATATGGCCTGAGCTGTGGGCATTCAGATGCAGGTTGGTCCTGGGGAGGCCAGCCCACCACTAAGGTGTTGTGGCGCACAGCTCCACACCACATTAGATGTTCAGAGTTGGGTCATGAGAGCTCAGGTTGTCCTCACGACCATGGCAAGCTGAGTAGTCCAATCCTCCACCATGCTCCATGCTACTAGAAACCTCCAGTGAATCTGCAGTTGATGAGGCAGTGTCTGGGGCTACCTCACTTCCTAGCACATCATTATGCTAAGCTCCCAATGCTAGGATAATCCGTGTCTGACTCTTCCTTGAAATCAGAGCAACTCTAATACAGTATCTTTTCCTGACCAGTTAATGGTGTGCCAGACTGGCTCGCAAGTATTGATTGCTCGATTTTTGGAAATTCTGTGAGGCAGTTGTTAAGCACAGCCATTACTAAACATTAAATTATAAATGCATTTGCAATTAAGTAAATTGTATTAAAAAGAAAGGCAACACAACTTAAAACTCATGTTTCCCTGGTTATTTTATACAGTTTTTTTCTATGCTTTTGGGATTATTTACATCTACTTTATCCGTACCATGATGTGCTAGAAGCTTCTGTGGCTTCACATGAAATTAGGTGTAGTGGGAGTATTTACATCTTGGAAGTCAGCAAATGTTCCAAATCAAGGCTTTCCCCCCTGAGAGCTGGTGGTTACACATTTAGCAACATACCACTGCCCTTAGGCACTGGGGGAAGCCAGATTCCCCCATGTACATTGTGGAGAGCAGTATACCATGCTGGATTCCACCAGCAAGTTGGCACAGCCCAAGGCTGGAGGCCGTTCTGGATTTGTCACCCATTTATTAATATGGTTTCCTCACAGCAAAAGTTTCTCAGCCTATTCCTGAGGGGCAGACACTCTTGATTCACTACCCACAGACCTATTATCATTATCGCATTTCACTTTGACTCCACAAAGTAATGAATATGGAGAAGCCGGGATCCTCCTCCTTTCTCCCTCCCTCCTCACTCGCTTGAGGCGCTGTCTAGTCAGAAACTAGAGAAGTCTCCACTGCCTGGGCCACTTGCTGCTAAATGTAGATGTCATATGGGGAAACAATTCATCACGTCCCCTCAACACCGGCAATCCCAGAAGGCAGTGGAGGGGTGGTAGGATTCCACGTGGGGGGCCCCCTCTACCCATAGGGAGAGGACAGACTTTGGCACCATGTCATGGCCTACCGAACTGGGTAGAGATAGCAAAGTGCTGGGTAGACTTAGAATAAGGTCCCAGTGATCATTGCAAACCATTATATTCCCCTGTGGAATGAACAAAGGAAGTCTCAGAAGGCTGCTGTGTGTCCAGTTGCTACTTTGGCTACCTGTAGTGCCAGACCCTCAAAGACCCCTAAAGGGAAGGCACTGTGTTCAAGAGGCCAAAGAAAATGACCTGGAGATAACAGATAAGACATGGGCTTTACTTTGGGAATTTACAGGGAGGATGGCCCAGGAGCAGCTGGCTGGTCATGAAAAACTGTTCCCAATTATAAAAGGTACACGAGTTATATAGCATTTTACATAGGGTGGAGTGTGGGGTTAAGTGTGAAAAGGGTGGGGCCTCTAGTGCGCAGGTACAGTGTGGGAACATGCTTATACATACATCACAAGTACACAGAATGGCTGCGATTTCTCTCTAGGGGTGGGATTTTTAGTATTATAATGAGCTAAAAGTCAACTAAAGGTGAACAAAGGTTATGGGCATTGATCCCAACATGCCTGATGTGGTCTGAACCAGCCTGGAGGAACAACTGCCTCAAGTAAGGTTGTGTGAGAACATTCACTATGCATAACTGCAAGATGTGGTCAGCAAGCACAGATAACACTTTGCCCATGGCCTCAGCGTGATGTGCATGCCCAGGCATGGAGCCTGAGGGGAACAAAAGGTACAACCCCGGTTGGCCACCCCCAGGACCCCTCCACAGTCCTCCCACCCCCTACTTGGGGCCACATCCAGGGTGTGCTCATGTTGCCACTAAGTATGTGTCACCCTACTCTGATCTGGGATGAGAAGGAGCAGACAAGTCCTGGAGTTGAAAGCTGGGAATGGCAGGAGATACCTTGGGGTTTTTCTGGTGCAATGGAAAACAATTTCCTTGTATTTCTGAAATAAACACACAGAAGCCAAGTGACCTTGAGGCTTGTGAGTGCCTTTTGCAAACAATCTGTGGTTGAAAAGTCTTGACCCCAGTGTGACGGGCTCCAATATGCAGGTGAGGTCAAGGGCACAGGCTTCGGGGCTGGCAGTGCGTCCCTGCTCTGTCTTGACTGTCTTACCCTGCCTCAAGCCCATTATCTTAAACAGAGGATGATAATAATCATAACACTTGTCACAGAGGTTCGTTTTGAGGATTAAATGAGGACTGTAAAAAGCTTAGCAGTGGACCTGGCGCCTGGCAAACACTTAATACATTTTGGGGGGGTGGCAGACAGGAAGGGGGAGAGACATTTCTTTCTGAACTCTTTTGTGTTGTTTGAATTTTTTAGACTATGTGTTTGTAGTACCTATTTTTTAAAATGTAATTTGATTTTCATTTAAAAAAAATTTTTTTGGGTCAGGATCTTGCTCTGTTGACCAAGCTGGAGTACAGTGACCCAATCACAGCTCTCTGAAACCTCAACCTCCTGGGCTATGGTGATCCTTCCACTTCAGCCTCTTGAGTATGTGAGACTATAGACATGTGTCATCATGCCTGGCTAAATTTTAAAATTTTTTTGTAGAGATGAGGTTTTGCTATGTCGCCCAGGTTGGTCTTAAACTCCTGGACTCAGGCAATCCTTCTGCTTTGGCCTGGGATTACAGGCGTGAGCCACTGCACCCAGCCAAATTTTATTTTATTTTAAAAATCAATACATTTTAGAGTTGACAAATATTAATTGTCATGGAGCATAAGTGACATTTAGATACATATAGCATATGGCGATCAGATCTCAGGGTAATTAGCACATTCATATCTCAGACACTTATGAGAATAAGCAATGTCCTCCTTCTAGGTATTCGTAACTATATATTGTTGTTAACTGTAGTCATCCTACAAGTGGCATAGAACACTAGAACTTATTCCTCTTATCTAACTGTGATTTTGTACCCTTTAACAAATATCTTTCTAACCTTTCCTTCCCCCTACCATTCCCAGGCTCTAGTGTCTTCTGTTCTACTTTTTACAATGTGAGAACAACTTTTTTTTTTTTAGCTTCCACATATGAGTGAGAACATGTGGCATTTAACTTCCTAATTTTTTGACGGTAAGAAAAATAACAATGTTACATAGAGTTTTAATAGGTTGGAGAAAAGATGAGAAAGGTCCACAACTCTTTCTTCTCTCTAAGTGTTGCGTCCTCATTTATAAAATGGGGTCATAATGGCACCAACATTATGGTGTGTTGGTGGGGATAACGGCTCAGTGCCTGGCATGTGGTCACTGCTCTGTAAGTATATCTGCCCCTCATTAGTGACAAGCTTAAAGCTCACTGACTTGAGACCCTCCATGAAGCCTGCCCTTCGAGCCTTGGGTCTGTCTTCTTCATATCCAGTACTGAGAGGACTCTCTAAGGAAGGGGGCCAATCCTCAGCAGGGACCTCTGCACCTGGTCCTGGCAGGGACCTCTAGGATTAGTGCTGAGCCTGAGCCCTTTGGCAGGATGCTAAAGTCTCTAGTGTTACCAGTTCCTAGAAGTTGGTCAGTGAGAAGGTTCTAGAGGAGCTGCTGGCTTGTCCTGATTCTGGTTACCTACAGACAACCATGCAGGATTTAAGGAGGACAAAGGGAGGCCTAGGGCTTTGTGTGTATGTGTGTGTGTGTGTGTGTGTGTGTGTGTGTGTGTGTGGAACGAGAGGTCTGGCGAGAAAGTTCAGAGTCATAGACAAAATGTGGGAGGGCAGTCTTGTAGAGGTGAAAGGCTTTCCATCACAAGTTATAGTAAATCCACCTCAACCAACCTAACCCATAAAATGGGCTTTATCGACTAATGTAGCTGAAAAAAATCCAGAGATGTCCCACTTTCAGGCTCAGTTGGATCCGGGTCCAAACAATGTTACCATTTCTCAGTTCTCTTTTCCTGTGACTTCCTTCTCAGGCAAGATGACTGACAGTCTATGGCATCAGGTCTATACCTGGCAGGCTCAAGCTTAATGGAAAAGGAGCATCCACTTCTCTCTCAATGGTCACTGTAGAAGTCCCACCACATCTGTTTGCCTTGATTGGGTCCCAAGCCCATTTCTGAACCAATTTTTCCTTTGAGGAGAATTTAATGCCAGGTTTGTCTGATCAGGAGTTGACTGAACTCTACCCAAAACATATGGGCTACAGTAGGACCTGTGTAGTTTCCCAGAGGGAAACTGGGGTATTACTAACAGGAGAAGGATAAAGAGGTGAGAACATGGCAGCCTTCACTACACAGGCCAGCCCAGCAAGTCAGGAATTAACGGTGGGTTGTCTTGTATCAAGTCCCAGAGCCTCCTGGGCTTTCCATCTGTTGGCTTTTTGATCTGTTGGCTTTGGTTTGACTTTTGGTTTCAGGGTTGGCGATAGACAAAAGCATGTCCTTTGTCCACCCTGCCCAGACTGCTAGAAACCTCACCTTCCTGCTAACCTCTCAGAAATGGTGTCCTTGCTATTTTTATAATGTGTCAGTCTGGGCTTGTGCCCTGTTTTCTCGGAGACACAGTGGAGATGACAGAATTGCAGAGGGAAATGGCTATACCATACTCAGAAGGCTTGGCCAGGTGTACTCGCTGACCACATAGGTCCTAGGACCAGGTGACAAACCTTGGTGTCACCTCTTACCAGCTGGGTAGTTACTTGGCTTCCCTGTACCTTGTGTATCTCCTCTATCAAACAGAAACAGCAGCAGGACCCATCTTAGAGGGCACAAGGAATATTAACTCTGGGGTCATCACAAAGGACTTAACAGTGCCTGGCATACAGAAAGCTTTTCTTACATACATTTTCTTCTCTAATTTCTCTACCACATGTCTCATCTGGGCTCATCTGGGTTCTCCAAAAAACAAGTGTTGAGATGGGATTAAATGTTCAGAGATTTTATTAGAAGAAACACCTGTGAAAGAAAATGGGCAGGAAAATGAGGGAGGCCAGGAGAGATGTCAGACCATGATGCCAGTGAAGAGGGAGGGAAGGTTGAGCAGAGGCCCTTAGGCCCTCATGCCACAGGAGAGTCCTCAAGTCAAAACAGGCCATCACAAGGAGGATAACTTGAGGCCAGGAGCATGAGACTAACCTGGGTCACATAGCAAGACCTTGTCTCCTAAAAAATAATAAAAAGCTGAATGTAGTAGTGTGTGTTTGTAGTCCTAGCTACTAGGGAGGCTGAGGTGGGAGGATCACTCAAGCCCAGGAGTTTGAGGCTGCAGTGAACTATGTGCCATTGCACTCCAGCCTGGGTGACAGAGCAGACCCATCTCTCAAAAAACAAAAACAGGAGGAGTCCTGGGATTTCCATGTAATGGGCTTGCATTCCTAGTGCTCTGCTGCATGGGGCCATCGGTGGAGCTGCCTGCAGGAAGTGGACTCAGTGCAAAGGCAGGATGGTTCTCCTCAGTCCTTTACTCTTCTGTAGTCTCTGAGGTTTATAGTCATGGCCCAGTTACCAGGATTCTGTGTCTGTTACCAGTATTCTGTGCTGGGTCTTTGTCTTGGCTGCAGAAAAGAATTTCAGAATGAGTTGAACATAGCAAGGGAGTTAGCAAGTTTATTAAAAGTGGAAGCAACAGAATAGTACACCCATTAGGGTAAAGTCCAGGTGGACACAAAGAGGCGTAGCACTGGGTGTCTTTGGCTCATGGGTGTTGTGAGATACAATAATAAAGGAATGAAATATTCTATCAAAGGGGTGGACTCTTTCTTTCTTTCTTTCTTTCTTTCTTTCTTTCTTTCTTTCTTTCTTTCTTTCTTTCTTTCTTTCTTTCTTTCTTTCTTTCTTTCTTTCTTTCTTTTGTGTGTGTTGGAGTCTCACTTCGTCACCCAGGCTGGAGTGCAGTGGCATACTCACAGCCACCCCAGCATCAACTTGTTGGGCTCCAGTGACCCTTCTGCCTCAGCCTTCCAAGTGCTAGAACTACAGGCATGTGCTACCATGCCTGGCTAATTTTTGATTTATTGTAGAGACGAGGTCTTGCCAAGTTACCCAGGCTGGTCTTGAACCCATGGGCTCAGGCAATCCACTTGCCTCAGCCTCCCAAAGTGCTGGGATTACAGGTTGAGCTACCAAGCCCAGCTAGGGGTAGACTTTTCTAAGAGATGGGTGGGCAATTCCTGGAATTGGAGTGCCACCCAATGTATTACTATAAATGGGCAGGGTGGAACTGTCATGGTGCTGGAGGGTGTGTCATTTAGTATGCTAATGAGCATATAATGAAGGTAAAGGTTAAAGCAAATCAACTTGCTTATTTGTGCATATGCTGAGGGAGATTCCCCAACTGGGCCCTGTCTGGTAGTCAACTCTCAACCACAAACATCCTGAGTAGGCTGCAGCAGTCATGTTGAGTGAGAGTTATTTTAACAGTTTTCTTTTTTTTTTTCATGAATCTTCTAGCAGCCCTGAAATTGGGACAGTCCCTGCAAGAGTTTCCACAGGTTTCTGAATTTTCCTCCAATCTCCTACAGCCCTGATGTTTCCCTACTCTAACCTACCTACCCTATCAGCCCAATAGAAAATAGACCCCATAGACTTTGAACTCCTTGAGGGCTCTGCCTCATCCCCTGCTGTCATTCCTTCAGTCCAGAATTGCCCCAAGGGCAAGTATTAGTGTTTGTGAGGTGAACAAGCAGAGTGAACTGCAATCCTGATGTGATAGCCCACAGTGTTTGAAGCTGGTTTCCTTGAAGGGAGAGTGCTCCAATGTGTTCTTCTTAATCTCCTTTCTTTCAGCTGGCTGGGCCACACTTCCTCTTTGAGGGGAAACTCCTTTCATGTGTAAACTGCCCCAAGGGCCTTCTCAACTTGTCCCCACCACCATCTGAGCCTTGTTCCCCACAATCGCTCCATGCTAATAATGCCGCCAGAGCTACAACTAAAAATCAAAGAACATTTTTAATGAAAAAGGCCCTTTATATCTCTTTTTCTTCTGCAAATCCACTGTAATAATTTTAAGACTGTTAGTGACATTTAAACCCTTCTAGATATTCCTATCCTAGAGGAAGGCTGTTCTTGCAGCACAGTTTCAAATAGTAAAATCTCTTTACATCTCACCTGTGACCTTTTCTTTCGTATAATGTCAACAATATAGAAAACAAATGTTTGAAGTTTCTATAACAGGTTTTGGTGCTTGGGTAACATTCTCACTCTTAATCAAATTCATTATTCAGGAAGTGTCTGTACAGTACCTTTTTAAAAGGTTAATTTGCATATACATGTCTCTTTTGTATTTTATGCTATCTGAGCATGGCACACACTAACTTTTTAAAAATATCCTTTCACAATAAGATAATATTATGAGGAATTTCTTAAATTAAGCATCCTAACAAACTGCTCTTCTTTGGTGACACATGGTATCAGTGGCTGGCATTTGAAAAACAAGTCAGAACAAAACAAGGTTTATTTCTACAGGAATGAGTAACAGGTGCTCCTTGGTAATCCTGTTTGGAACCGGTGTCTAAGACTTTTCAAGCACCTATTAGGACCAGAATTTTGTCTGTCTTATCTCACCTAATCCTCGCAGCATCCCTGCAAACTAGAGTTTATCACTCCCATTTTACAGATGAGGAAAGTGAGGCACAGCAAGACAGTGAACTTGTCCACAATTTTAGGATTAGTATGTGGCAGGGTAGGGTCCTATTCTCAGCACTTTCTGAATGCAAACCAAGTCTGTGCTGCTCTACAATTCACAGCAAAGGTGATTGTGTGACACGGGGTGTCCTCCCCAGACCACCTAAATCAGAATGGAGGAGACACACCCAGATGTCTGTTTTAAAATCATTCCCATTCCAGATTATTTCTGTGTGCAGATAGGATTACTGGAGAACAGTTGCCCTGCAGGATGCAAACACGAATCCATGGGCTGCACTTGGCAAAAATGAGGAAGTTTTAGTTTGAAAGTTTTATCTTTCTCACATAGACTTGGGTGTAGTTCTGTTGCTCAGGCAGGGAGAGAAACCAAAGATGCTCATGCTTAAAGGGAATGAGTTGAGTTTTGACCTATGAAACTTAGGCAAGATATGCTTTTGGCCAGGAAAATATCTGTAAAGGGAAGCTTTATATCCCCCCCAAATCCACCCTCTTTACTTCTGGCAACAGCACACTGATTGTGTTTGGGCCTCCCCTCCCTCAGTACAGGTGCATGAGCTGCTGCAGGCAAAGGCGTATAACCCTGCCTGGCTAGTCAAGACACAGTATCCCCCAGCTCAGTTACTAGTTTAGGATGCTTGCAAGATCCAAGCCAAGCAGTCAGGTCCAACCTGCCAGTTTGGAGATTTCTGCTTGGATTTCAAAAAAGAGACACTCCTTTTTCATCTTCTTTTCTCGCCTGCACCCCCACTCCTACCCTTGCTAGACTTGGGGCTGTAAAAGCCTGAGTTGTTGGAAGCCTTCTTGGTTTCATGAGTGCAGAGCCTGAGAATGGAGCCAACATAGACAAGTTGGGCTGAGAGAGAGAGAGAGACCAACTTTTGCATTGTTTGAGCCCCTGGAGCCAGCTGAAACTATGCTCATAATCTTTGTAATTATGGAGGACAACAAATCTCCCTTTTTGCTTATGATGGTTTGGGTTACGTTTTCTGTCACTTACATCTGAAAAGAATTCTAACTGACACAGGACATTAGACATCACACTCACGTAAATCTAAATGAAGGAAATGTGCTTTTCTGGTAGTAATTACATTTAGTTGGTCATTCCATAAATATTTATTGAGCTTCTGCCATGTGCCATTCACTCTGCTGCAGCATGCTGTGGGAGATTCAGAAGCAGCCCTCAAGGGACAGATGGCCTGGTGGGAAGAGAAATTGAAGCAGGAGACAAGGGTAAAACAAGGTGAAAAAAGAGGAAGGGGCCTCAAATGATGCAGTTCATGGGCTCTAGGGACTCCAGGGGGAAACGTTCACTCCAAGGGAAAGCTTGAGAGAGGTTTCTTTTCTCATCTTGGGGCCACCGTGTTTTCCTGTCCTCCGAACCCCAGCTGCTCAGCCCAGTGCTTGGTACAGGACAAGTGCTCAGTAACTCCTTAGAGAATGAATGGCTTTGTGGAGGGCATGATGCTGAGAAGCAGGACAACCGAACCCCTGAACTGTGCTTCCAGGCAGGAAGATGGGCAGTCACAGATCTCTCCCCATAGTTCATGAGGACTGTTCCATCTGGTAGAAGAGGGAATGCTCCACTATTTAAGAGCAGAGTGGCACACTCCATTCTAGCTGTTTATTCAGCAGCAAGGTGATCTCTATCCATTGAGTTACATGGGAATCTCCTAGAATCTTGGTTTTTGGGCTTTTTGATAAATAGTCTTTTTTGAAGAAACAGAAAGATGATTATTGATTTTTTTCTGTTTGTAAGTTTTCCATAAAACTTTTCGTGGAATACATTCAAGTATAAAGAAATAAACTCTCATAATCCTACCACCAAGAAATAATCACTGCTAACACTCCCAAACACACACACACACACACACACACACACACACACACACACACACACGAATCATTCTGATTTAATCCACTTTAACATTATGTCATGACTTTTCATGTCAACAAATAGAACTGCATACTATTGTTTTAATGACAATTAAATATTCCATTGTAGGGATGAACCAAAATTAATTAGACACATTTTCTGGTGTTGGATATTTAGGTTCATTTGTTTTATGCTATTGTAAAATTACTGCTATGAGCAACCATCCTTATAGCTAAAATATTATACATTCTAAATCTTTTCCTTGGATAAATTCCTAGTAGTGCAATTGCTGGGTCAAGTAAAACGCATGTTTTTAAAGCTCTGTGGCATATGTCGCCAGTCTGACATTTGGTATTTACTTTCTTCAATACTGGGTGTTATTCTTTTTATTCTTTGTTTGCCATTTGAAGGGTAGGGGAGGTGTACACTTGCCTGAGAGTATAGGGGAGAGGTCATGTTGTTCTCCTGTTCTGTTCCCAGAGTGACACTCTGACAAGGAAACCTTTTACCTTGACATGTATCCGAGCAGTAAACCAGGTGCCCCCCTGAGGAACTCAGTCCCTAAGTTTGGTGGGGTCAGGAACTTAACTTTTTCTTTCTCTTGTTTTGGGAAAATTACCTCCTTTTCCCTTTAGTGCCAGGCTAGTGTTTCTTTGAGTGCTCTGGATACCAGGTTCTTGACAGGGAGAATCAAACTGCAGGTCCTGTTAGCTGACCCGGGAAAGAACTAAGAGCTCCCAAGTCTCTCAGTGACAGTGGGTCATTTCATCATACCGCAGTCCAGGGGAATCAGAGATGATACTGGCAGGAGTTTTCTTAGAAAAAAATTCTAGTTTATTCTTGCCACAATTACTATTCTTCCCTCTTTCTCTCCATTAAAGTTTCATGCTGCACTCTCAACAAGGATGCTTTTTCTTAATTGATGGGTATTCTATCAACCAAACCAACCCAGGGGATGCTGAATGATAATCAAGAAAAAGCCCAGTGTGAGGAACAAGTTCCTTAACCCGGAGTGGTGTTTCTGGGAGTCTCTGTAGAAGAATCTGGAGTTTCATTCATTTGACAACTAATTACTGAAGATTTTCTCTGAAACACACCCTGAGCTAGGTCAGAGATAGTTCATGAAGACCATTGCTCATGGTCTTCTAAGGAAACTTTCCTGATATTCCAGAAGGTTAGTCCTGCTGAAGCTCTATGGTAGAGTGAAAAACCACAGGCCTTAGAATCATAGGGATCTGGGCTTCATTCTTGTTTGGATGCGGCCCATTTCTCCTCTCTGACCCTCATTTTCTTCCTCTGTGAAATGAGGATGGTAATGGAACCTCATAGAGTTGTGAGGATTCAGCAAGGTGACCATGAAAAGTGCTTCTCACAGAGCTTGATGCATAGTAGGCACTCAATAAGACTTAGTTCCATGAGGATTATAATCTGTGAATTATTATGAAGAGAATAATGCTGATCATACAGGGCTATTATGAAGATTAAATGAATAAGGCTTGTTAAGTTGCCGGTACCCAGAAAGTTCTCATAAAATGGTAGTTTTAGGGTCATTTCTTTATTTTAGAACTATCATTCAGAGTGATGTGGAGAGGCAGGAAGATGCTGAGGTCTGAGGGAGATGTTGAATTTTTGAACAGATGTAGTTTTGACTTTTAAAGACAGGCTCTTCTACTTGAAGGGTCTCCAGTAAATATGCAACAGGGAAGAGTGATTGCTATTTGAGAACATGAAATGTCTATAGTTGCTTCATGAGTTATAGAATAATAGAATTTGTCTGGATGATAATAGAGGGAGAAAAACTCTTGGGAATTGAAAAAAATAGGGCCAGTGATCCAAGGGCCCAAGAAGATTACAACCAGTCACAGATACTCTCAGAGGATAGTGGATGAATTTTCAGTAACTATCCATATCAAGCATTTAGTTTAAGTTTTCTCCCGAGTCCTGTGCTGCAATTATCCTCTGTTCACTCCAAATTTTGTAAAGATTGCTTACCCACAGTACCTTGGATTGGTGGCTCTCAGGAAAAGAAATGGAGGTGACTTTGCTCATGCTTAAGGGGGAAGGGTTGGAAATGAGCTCTTAGCACCAATTTAGAACATGAGGTGATAAGAGCTTGTGTTTTTACCTCTTATGGAAGCCTGTGAACTGTGGGATAATGAGGTGAGTCATTTTAGTTGGGTATTAAAGCAAAGGGTTATTTTCCCAGAGGCTGAGAAGCTTAAATAAACAAGTTGAAATAAACCCTCTTGATGAGTTGCTTATTAAATAGGTTTCTAGGAATCTGAACTACTTGAAAAAAAAAATGCAGCAGATGCATGAGTGTCTGGAGAGTGATGGGTGCCAATTTTTTTTCAAAGTCAAATCTATTGGCAATTTCTGCCAGAGCAAAATGATTAGCTTTCACGACTCAAAACCGTGTGTACATCAACCTCGAACATGGTTTCTCAAATGCTTTTCCAGTCCCAGAGAGACCAATTTGGCATTCGGGGCACACATATTCTGTGATCAAATTTTGACATCATAATCAATGAAGAGGTACTTAATGATGAATTAGAACACTCCCTTTGGGTATAAATTACCTGTCATTTAAGTCAGAAACTAGGAAGTCTTTCTCACTTTGCCAGTTGAACATGTAAATACCCACCATCCCTATCCAGATTTGAGCCACCCTAGAGTGAGTGGATTTAAGATTTAAGATGCAAAAATGTCCTTGTTTATTTTTTTCCCCTGCAGTGATCTGGTTGCACGATTTTTCTCTTCTGTTTGTCATCACAAGGAATTGTTAAATACATTATATGGCAAAATGGGAAAAAAGAATAGAGAAGAATATGGAAGGTAAAGATAAAACTTATGAATCTGTAACCTTGAATTAAGGGGAAAAACAAAAACCCAGGAGAAACAGGAGCAACATTTAGTTAGAAGGTGGGGAAGGAAATAGAAAGTGGAATTATTATGCATGAAGACTTGTGACAAAAATATAGAAATAGCTACTTTTTAATGAGAACCTACTACGTGCTGGTGCTGGGCTAACAAGTATACCAGTATGGCAAGCAAAAGCTGGTAGGTCCCTATTCTCATGGAACTTACCCTCTGTGGTCTACACTGCTGGACTAGATGTCTGTAGCAAAGGTCATGTCCAATGATAAACTGGGACTTCTCTAACCCCACCTGGCACCACTCTGTTCCAATTTTTCCCATTAAATCATTCTGAAATTTTTTCAGTTCTTCCAGCCTGCTGGGCTCACCTCCTGCCCACATATTCCCACATACTCTTCATTGCCTGAGAGCTCTTTGCCCCTTTGCTATGGCTTGAATTTGTCCCCTCCAGAGGTGAGGCCTTGAGAGGACTCTGCAGAACCCTCACCAATGGATTAATCCAGTCATGAATTAATGGATTAGTTGGCTAATGGATTACTGGGTTATCATGGGAGTGGGACTGGTGGCTTTATTAGAAAGGGAGGAAAGACCTGAATTAGCATGCTCAGCCCCTTCACCATGTGATGCCCTGCACTACCTTGAAACTCTGCAGAGAGTCCCCATTAGCAAGAAGACCCTCACCAGATGTGGCCCTCAACCTTAGACTTCCATAACTATGAGAAATAGATTCCCTTTCTTTATAAATTACCCGATTTTAGGTATTTGGTTATAAGCAACATACAACAGACTAAAGTACCCTTCTTACCTGGTTATCTCCTTTTCAATTCAGTGGAGACACTCTCCTCCTTTAAGGAAACTTCCCTGACCCAAGGCTAACCTAGATTTGGCTGTTATATGTTACCATAGTTTTCTGTGTGGCTTAATTAAGAATTTGTAACTACTGACTTAAGGCCTGTCTTTCCTACTACGCTGTGGTCCATGAAGGGAGGGACAATGTCTGATTTGTTCACCAGTGCCTAGCATAGGGCCTGGCACATGACAGATACTTGTTAAACACTGGGGACCTGAAAGCTTTATTTCTTATATCCCAAAGTTATGGATCTGAATTTAATTTAAAATTTAACCTTAGATTGCCAGTCCCCCCCTTTTTTTTCTTGCTTCTGTGACACCTAGGTATTTCTTAATTAGTACATTTAGCTTTTACTCACATCAAGGCAAAACAAAGGAGAAATGCTGCTAAAGAAACAGGCAGATTTTTCTCTGACATAATAAGCTGGTCTTGGGAGAATGGAAAAATTTCTTCAAGGGGAAGACTGGAACACTGGTAAAGATGTTGCTCTAAATCTCAGACTTGGACAGATGTTACATTTTAAACTCTATAGTATTAATCTATGATTATGGCTTTTTCATTTCTCACATTTGAAAAAGATATATACATTGTCACTACAACTTTAGATTACAACACTCTATGAAGATTTTTAACCCAAGGAGAACATTTACACTAGAAAATATAAGCAAGGAAATGTGCTTTCATGATGTCAAACTTTCTGTGCTGCTGAAGTCAGGGTGGGCAGTTGCATGTCTATGTAAAGTGAACCTGCTTAAATGCCAGAGGGCTCTCAGACTTACTAGCCTGAAGGAAAATTTACCAGTGCCATAGCCTCTCCCTCAGAGAGAAAATTTATCAGTGCCATAGCCTCTCCCATAGATAGCCAACGAATTGAAACATGATCTTCTGTAAGTGTGGTCTTTCAGAAACTGCAGTTTCCTGCAAGTGGTCTACAAAGGATGAATAAAGTCACTGATTGAAAATAGTAGTCACTCTGTAGTGGATTTCATTATCAAGTCATGACAGAAATCATCCATAACCCCTTGAAAATCATATGTGGCATCGAAGAAGTATAAGAACATTTGAAGGCCCCAGACCAGGATTCTAGACCTAACTCTACAGTATACAAAGGAGGGGGCCTTGGGCGTGAGCCTTTTTCCTTTCTGTAAAATGGGTTTAACAATGGCTCCTAGGCACAAGATGGGTTTTTGTAGCACATGGACCCAGGCCTGGCTCTAGTGAAGGCTCAGTTGGTGACAGTTGGCACCCCCTTTGTTTCCTCAACTAGGAGTTGTGTAGGACTCCAGGTCCCAAGCCTGGGAAGCACAGCAGTCAGACAAACAATCCAGGCCAGGCTCTCTAGTTGAGGCGCAATTGTAAAGAGAGTTGGCAGGGTGAGAAAACTGTTTTCTTCCACTTTGGAGGTTTGCTTTATTAGAAGCAGAGCCCCAAGAGGATTCCTAAGGCCATTAGGAAGTTCAAATACTGTCTTGGGTACAATGCAGTGATTCTGCAGGTCAATTTTTCCACCAACTAAATGCACTTAAGAGAGCCTTAGCTGTGGGGGGAAAGGAGGCTACAATGACAAAAACAATGAAAAAAAAGCGGGGGTGGGGGGAGCGGGTTGGGGTTGGGGACTGGGTGGTGGGAAACCTTGCGCCAGGCTGACCAGCTCCAGATTGCTGAGCTCTTAAAAACAACAAAAAAAGAGGCAGCCAGATCCCCAGCCGCTTCATTCGTGACCTCGACCTCGTGGGGGCGACTGAGAGTGGATGTAGAGGGCGTAAGGGTCCTGGGACCTCGGGGATTTGGACACCCGACGTGCCGCGCGCTGAGAGCTGGCCCTGGGCAGTCCGGGCGCCACCTAGGTGACCTTCTCTCCTTGCAGGCCCGTCACTAATTGACCTGCTGTTTTCTTCATTTCCTGTTTAATGGCTTTTCTTCTGGGACCCTGGCAGGAGAGTCCCACACCTCCCCTAGGGCACCACCCGATGCTCCCTCCGCCATCGATGCCGGCCTGCGGGACCCAAAGTGTTCTAACGCGGTCACCGTCTAGGTCGCCGCCGGCTTCAGCTCGCCAGAGGTCAGGGACACAGGATACGCAGAGCGCCCCTGCACCGCGGCAGGGAGCCTTCCCTTGAGCATCCCAGTCCTGCCCCGGGTCCCGAACTTCCGCAAGGGGACCTGGGCCAGCCTCGAGCTATTCGCGCCAGCTCGGATGGACTGCATTTTCCTGGAGCACCTGCTGCACGCCAGGTTCAGGGTTGCTGCGCGCCAGGCTTTTGATTGCTCCGTCCTCGCTCGGTGCTGGCCTGGCAGTGTTGCCTTGCAGATGTTTCATGCGGGCCTCCCCAAAGCCCTCCGAGGTGGTGCACCGCCCCCTAGGGTCAGGGTGAAGAGGTGGTCAAGAGAGAGGCCTGGTCAACACAGCTTAGTGGTGTTTGTTCCACTGTTGGAGGAAGGCGCTTTTCTTTGAGCAATTGGTTGTGGTGATGAGAAGATACTGAGACTATGGGGCTTGGGGAGGTGGGGAGCTAACCAGCCGAGGGGAGACAGAATCAGGCTTAATAATCTTGTGTAAACCTATCCACTTTTTAAAATAGAAGGAAATTTGATATCCTTAACAGCATCGCTTGCCCTAAGTGAGTATATCCAAAATAAAGCCATACTATTAAATTCTGATTTGATCCTGATGTCAGCTATAGTTGTTGAGCCTAAGGCTTGTTCTCTCTTTCTTAAAATTAGATTCTAGCAAGTTATTAGAGAGATGTCAAAGGCTACCTCCAAATGAGGCTTTCTCTTTGAGTAATATGAAGGATTAAAAGAGAATCAATTTAATAACATGTGAACATTCCACGAAAACCATCTCCTGGGTGCCGTTGGTGTGTATCTCACATGTGAGGCAGTGGCACTTGGTAGAGGTGATAGAAACATACTAAGCATGGAGATTCTAGAAAGATCACTTATGAAGGATTTATTTGAGACAAGAATTTTCCTGCCTCTGGCCATTTTGTAGTGTCCACCCTAAGGTCACACTACAGCTAGTGGGTTTGATGCTGGATCCTGTTGCCATCACCCTGATGTCCATTGAGTTTATTCAGATGTCTTTGAAGTGCCAGGCCTTTCCAGGTGCTTGGGGTTCCTCAGTCAACAAAACAGACAAGAATGTCTGACCTCATGAGGCCTGTATTCTAGTGTGGACACAGAAAACAAATCACTAACATAATAGAAGGCAAATTAATATATTGCTTTTGTCCTCATGGCACCTTTATGAAATAGAAAGACACTATTACTAAGTGATGTTACCCTAAGAAAACTAAGGCTCAAAGCGGTTAAGTTACCTACCCAAGACCACAGAGCTACTACAGAAGTAGGAACAGAGTCCATGATCTCTAACTCTTAGCCGAGTGCTCTTTCCATTACACTAAAAAAATAAGGAACTCATTGGCATAACAGAAGACTTGAGTGCATGTTGAGGGCATTCAACAAATTGAGTGCATATTTATTAAGGTTTTATGTGCCTAGCATTATTCTAAGTCTGGTGCAGGAAACAGACACAGTCCCTGAGGAACTTAGAGCTCAGTGGGGGAGAGTAGCAGTAATAAAATATTATAGAAATATCAAAATTAATAAAAATGTACATATTCAACTATATAGTAGATAATCTATTTGGACAGATTTTAGTATATAATCTAAACTTTGACATTTTTTCATTCATTAAGTGTTTGTTGAATGCCTGCTTGATGCTAGGCAGAACTATAACTTAACTTTTTTCTAGGAGACTAATTTAGCTCCTTTATCACAGATTCTTCTTCTGTATATTATGAATGATGAACTAGCACTGTGTTCCAGGCATTGGGCCTTATGGGGAAACTTTGTATAAACCTGTGTCTTATGTAGGATTTTTGTACTTTTGGTGCCCAAATGTGAAATAAATAATACTGTAAGAAGTGAGTGTACATTTGCATAAAGACCAGTTGTGCTTGTGTTTTAGATGAATGAGTCCATAATCCCACCATGTCCATTTGATGGATAGGGAAAGTGAGGCAAGAGGGGGATAAATCATCTTCCCAGGATCTCTCACTCAGATGGCTAGAGAGGACTTCAGGTGGTCTCATGTCAAGGGCTTAGCTCTGCCTCCCTGGCTGAGGCAGGCATAGATGGAAGGAACAGAGCATGGCAGGTAGGTTATATGTGACCTAGGACAGGTCACCACCCTTGGGGTCTAGATTATTTCATTTAAGAAAAGACTTTGAGGGACGATTTGTTTTTCTGAAATGGAGAGTGGGCCCAGGGGATTCATATAAGAGCACACACTCCTTAATGATGCTGACTTCCTTCCTCTGTCACTTGCTAGGGCAAGGAATTAGTCCCTTAGTACCTCTGCTTCCTCTTCTGACAGTGTTTGTCCCCACTGAACATATTGTCCTCAAGACTTGGTGAGGTCACCCAAGGGAAGCAGCCAGCACAGTGCCTGGCATGTGGTAAGTGCTCAGTGGACATTAGTAATTACAATTATGAATTTTTAAAACTAATTTTCTCTTGAATAAAAGTAGACTGTTGTGACTGGGTGTGGTGTCTCATATCAGTAATCCCAGCACTTTGGGAGGCCAAGGCGGGAGGCTCTCTTGAGACAGGAGTTCAAGACCAACCTGGGCAACATAGTGAGACTCTATCCCTACCAAAAATTTTAAAAACTAGCTAGGCGTGGAGGCATGCCTCTGTAGTCCCAGCTACTTGGGAGGTCTAGGCAGGAAGATTACTTGATCCCAGGGATTCAAGACTGCACTGAGTTATGATTGCACCACTTCAGCTTGGGTGACAGAGCAAGAACCTATATCAAAAAAAAAAAAAAAAAAAAAAAAGACTGTTGTGTATGATATTTTTGTGGTTCAATGCATGGCTTCTTCAGAATACTTAGGTGTAAAAGAACACAGTGGACTATAAATCACTGTACTGTACTCTGCATAATTAAGCAACTGTTGCTGCTTAGTAAAATCCTTCCTCAGGCTTTCCTTTGAGTTTTGGCCTTCTGATTGTGGATGATGATTGCAGAATGATTGTGTGGGATGAACTGAGCTCATTTAACTGGCTTTAGTCTAGTTAAGGAGGTTTTGCATAATTCTCTCCCTGAGCTGTTAGGTGGGCCAGCCCTCAACTGGTTGTTCTTTAGCATAAGTGTTATTGCTGGCTGCCTTGCCAGAACTGCTGACTGGGGGCCTTGACTGGGTTGTTCCCCATCCCTTGTTGGGCTAGTCTAGGCACAGCTGAGGAGTTCAGCCTGTCTTCCACCTGCCCTACTCCAGCATACACATTTTCCCCTGGGGTCCCCAGGGTAAAGAGCCAGTCCTGAAGCACAGAGTCAACTCCTTTGGCCTCCTGGAAAGAGGTTTGTGAGGGTGAGGAGTGTGGGAGATCTCAATGAGAAGATGTGACTTGCTGTGAGTGTAGCCTGGTTATAACTTCAAAATATGTAAACATATAGCATACGGGCTTCCACTTGTACTCTGGGTCCATAACCGTACATTTATAGGCAGGCTTACCCACCGCCATCTCCTTATCCCTTCCTCTCCAGTCAGATCTAGTAGGCCTATTGGTGGTGGTACAATCTTAAGGTAGAAGAGTCAAAGAATTGGCGCTTTTATTATGTATCTATCATGCTCTCTATAATGTCCTCCTTTCCTGTCAGCTCCTGGACTAATCACCATGGTACCCAACTGCCTAGACTGTTGACTGGATTAGCATATTATCAACCTAAATAGTAGAGCCTCTCCAAAAGAAAATAATATTTATTTGGAAGTAGTACATTGCAATGGGAATATGGTGCCATAGTCAACTATATGTCTATTCCCATTGCAATGCCCTATTCCCAAATAAATATCATTTTCTTTTAGAAAAATTCTCTCTGTTTGTTATTTAGATTGACAGTTCATTTGTCCATTCGTTCATTCAACCTAGAGATTTCCAAGCACTGTGCTAGGAATTGGCCTTTTCTAACTCATAACACTAAACTAACTTATCTCAGTTATTCAGAACAAAATTTCATGTTACGTGGAGAATTTTTAAGGATTAGATATTCAGGTTAGGCTCTCTTCCCTTCTCCACCATCATGTGTGCAATTGATTCTGTTGCTCACTATGTCTTCCCATAAGACTTGCAGGAGCAAGTGATTCCCGGCCAAGAAACAAAAGCAAAATCCTCCCATTCCCCAGTAGACTTGGATGAGAACTGGTAATAAAATCCAGTACAACTCCAAGAGGAGACATTGCAGAAGAACCAAGCTGGGTCTATAAGGAACTGCACATGGGATGGCATACACATGCTGTATCAAGGTTGACACCATCTTACCATATCAAACTGAAAACATCACCATGATCTAGATAGACAGATATGTTTTACTGGAAACCAATTTTTTCTTTGTTTGTGTGCTCTGCACTAGTAGGCTGGCTCAGTAATAAATATATGAGAACTTTTTTTTTGGTAAAAAAAGAAATTCAGATTTGTATTATTGGTACTTTTTAAACTTATGAATTCCCACTATGAGGAAAATTGCATTATTCACTTTCATTTTCATATATGTAGAAGATCCTCTTCCTGATTTAAAACAAATATGTTTCTCTGATTCACTCTGAATCACAGCTAAGACATTTACTGAAGGAATAAGTAACAACTACATACATGACAACTGGATAAATAAGGAGAGAAATCTGTTTAAATAAATAAGATGATGCAGGCTGATTCACCTAACCAAATTGTGGTTATTTCATTAACTCTCCAATCAAAATTCCAAATCCTTCTTCTATTTGCTGAGGTAAATTTGTTTAACATGAAGCCCTGACATCCTTTAAAATAATTATACTTCTAAATGAAAGTTTAATTTTTAATCATTTGCTTTGCTAAAATAGAAGCAAATGAGAGGATAATATGACAATTTAAAGGATTTGCAATGGATCCCCTAGAGCTGGAGGAGACATGAATTTTTTTCTGAGTACTGCTGACTCGTGGAGGAATTTCAAATACAGTAACAGAACGACTTCCTCACAATATTTGCTTCTTTGATGGAAGTAAAACCAGAGGGAATTAGAAGGCAACAGAGATGAGGCAGGTCAATGCTACCTGATCAATCACTTACCTTAATGGGGACTGCAAGCTTCTCCTCGTCATAACAGATCTTCTAGTGGGTTTTAGGACGTTGCAATGCAAGTCTCATTGTGAAAAAGAGTCAGTGCCCACTGAAATAGAATGATAGCAATTTTCATCTTAGAACAGAAGAGGTAGATGCCATTGTGTAGTTGCAAATAATGAAGTCTATACATTAAGAAAGGCTTAGTTCACGTCCTCTTTGGGCTAAATGCCATGATTTGTGCTCTGTTTACTTCTTAAGTCACTTTTCAGCAGTTGAATATAACACCTGCCCAGCTCAGGTTAGTAATATAAATTCACTTAAGATACATTTTAAATTAGAATTACAAAATGAAGAGTGAAAAACAAAGCCCCTTTTAATTAATAACTATCTAGATGATAGGTCTGCTTAAGGAGGATTTAGTTCTTCTTTATTGTAACACACTCTTGCAAGTAACTATTTTTTCCCCCTCTTTCCAGGAATTGTGAATTGTATTGATTTTCTTTACCTTTTCACATTCCTCCTTGCTTCACGTGGCAGATGATACAATTTCAATATCACATGTGCTTATTTCCTTAAAATAAAATGAAGACGGCATAGAAGGGAAATGTACTGTGGTTGCCTTTTGTCAGGTGGTTTCAAGCATCGAGCTTAGAGGTGAAGGCTCATTTTACAATGGCTCTGACTTGTAATCTATATTTTGTTTGATTAACTGTCTCTGGTCCTTTAACAACTCGTGAGAGTGCAATGACATTCACAGTAGTCACAGTCTTTAGGAGTTCATGTATGACTTTAAAAAAAAAAAACTTACTATCTTTTTTTTATTGCACAAACAATCACATAGCACTATTATCATAAATCAAAGTGAAAAATGTTCATACTATCTTAATCAAATTGTTTTCACTTTTCAAGCTCCCTCCAAAATCTTGTCTATAGGTAGAAGTATTTTCTATACAGTTGTAATCATAGAATAAATAAAAGTTTGTAATTTACTTTTAAATTGAAGGTGTCATACACATTTTTCAATATTTCATTATACTCTTCACAATTAGAATGTTAATATTAGCATGATATTTCATTGAATAATGAGACCATAGTTTACCTAAGCATTTTTATTTAGGAACATTTAGTTAAAAATATTATAGTAAGCCGGGCTCGGTGGCTCAGCCTATAACCCCGCGCCTTTGGGAGGCTGAGGTGAGTGGATTGCCTGAGCCCGCGGGTTTGAGACCCACCTGGGTAGCGAGACCTCATCTCTACAATAAATCAAAAAATCAGCTGGGTGTGGCAGCGCATGCCTGTAATTCCGGCTACTGGGAAGGCTGAGGCAGAAGGATCTCCGGAGCCCAGCAGGCGAGGCTGCAGTGGCCAGGAGCGGCCACTGCACTCCAGTCTGGGCGACCGAGTGAGAATCCAACTCAAAAAAAAAAAAAAACCCAAAATGTATAGTATATAAATATTGCTGCAAAATATATTTTTACCGCATAATTTAAAAAATGACTTTGGGTTATCTTCTTGCTATAAAGTCCTCAAAGTGAGGTCAAAAGGTAGGAATGTTTTTGTTCTTTTTAGCATATTAAAAACTTGTGTCTGGATAAGTTGTATTCATTTACACTGCAATTTTGGTCATATCAGTTTTATGTTAGCATTGGGAATTCTCATTAGAATGTTTTTCTACCTGAATGGCTAGAAAGTTGGTATATTTTAATATCATTATACCATTCTTTGTCAGTAGACCAATGAATGTTATTTCCAAGTTTTTGCTCTTGCTCTCTTGGGGAATAATGGGATAATACTACTTTAAATTCTTAGCTCATCATTTCCTAAGTTAGTAATTAAGATCCAACCCAAGGAAATATTATTTAGACACCCTAGCATGATTTAATTTTTAATATCTTATGTTTTCTTTCATTTGTCTGTTTTCAGCTGGGATAGAAGCAGAAGGGGTCACAGCTGGGATTAAAGGGGGTTACAAAGTTACTGTGCCCAAATTAATCACCCAGTGCCCATCATGTCTTTGCTTATACATTCCACTTAACCTGGAAGTTTCTTTCCTTCTGTCACATTTTAATGACTGTGGTGGGCACAATTCTAAAAATGACTTCCAAGATTCCACATTCCACTTCCCAGAACTCGTTGCTATGATGAGCTATCACTCTCATGACAGTGTATTTTTATATGACATTGTTGACTTTAAGATAGGCTGTCCTGACCTAATCACATGAGTCTTTTTAAAAGCTGGAAGTTTTCTGGCAGCAGAAGGAGAAGTCATAGATTTGAAGCCTGAGAGGGAACTTGACATGACACTGCTATCTTGAAGATGGAGGAGGCTGCATGCCTAGGAATGTAGGCAGCTTTTAGGAGCTGCAAGTAGACCCTAGCTAACTGCCAGTAAGGAAACCGAGACCTCAGACCTATCATCACAGTCAGCCCACAACTTGAATGAACAAAGAAGCAGATTCTTCCCTGGAGCTTCCAGATAAGAGCCCAGTTGGTCAACATTTTGGCCTTGGCCTTGTGAGACCTTAAGCAGAGAATTCAATTGAGTACATCTGGACTTTTGACCTACAGAACTGTGAGGTGAATGAGGATGTTGTTTTAAGCTGCCAAATTTGTGATAATTTGTTGTAGCAGCAATAGAAAACTAACACAATGACATAGAAAGAGATTTGTCGTACACAATAGAAATACTTTTAATTAACTTGCTGGACTTGAGAGAGTTTACATGTAAAAATAGTTGACTGAAGCCCATGGTAGCCTGAATGCATTGGCTGCTGAGGACATGTACTCCTGTCCTCTCTGCTTCAGCTAACTGAGTCTTATGTTCCCAAACCCGCTGCTGCCTAGTTGTATCAGCAATTATAATTATATGCTTATATGTACACCTATTTCTGTAGTATGTCAACGGGAGATATAAGAGAGTGAACATGAAGAGAGCTGATTTTTTTACCAAGTTGGAGTTGAACACTTTGGAAAGACTGAGTGAACAGTAGTCACTAAAAAATACTATGAAATTAGATGGATGAGACAACTAAAGACCAGAAAAGAATTGTAAAAATATGGAAAGTTTTTGCACTCAGATTATTCTGCCAGTATCTCTAAAGTCTTCCACCATGTTAAAGGACTTTGAAACTAGAACTTGTACATAGCGCATTGGAGAATGGCTTACTCAAGAATGCTGCCATGACAACTTCTCAGCAGTGCTATTCCCAAAGAAGAGGCCCTGGCCCCATAGCAGCAGATTGGCAAATGAAAGCACAGGACTTCATTTTAATTAAAAAAAAATTTTTTTTTAAGAGACAGGCTTGTTCTCTCACTCAGGCCAGAGTGCAGTGGCACAATCATAGCACACTGCAGCCTCAAATTGGGTTCAAGTGAGCCTCCTGTCTGAGTCTCCTGGGTAACTGGGAGTACAGGTACGAGGTGTTACTCCTGGCTAACTTTTTATTTTTGTAGAGACAAGGTCTTCTTATGTTGCCCAGGCTGGTCTTGAACTCCCAGCTTGAAGTGATCCTCCCATCTCAGTCTCTCAAAGTGTTGAGATTACAGGTATAAGCCATCACACCCAGTCTGTTTTAAATTAAAATAAGTTGTTTTTACTCACTGGGCACATGTGGGCATAAGAATGGAAACAACAGATACTGGGTACTGCTAAAGGAGGGAGAGAGGTGGGGAGTAAAGGATATAAAACTATCCATTGGGTACCATGCTCACCATTAGGGTGTGGGTGCCTCAAAAGCCTCCTGTGTAACAAATCCCTATATGTACATCATGATTCTAGAATAAAAATAAAAACTAAACCAAACAAAAAGATGTTTCAGGCATTGGGTTGTATATATATATACATATACATATATATATACAAACACACACACATACACACACATATATGTATATGATGACTCCTCACATGAGCTGATTTTTTAAGCTGATCTGATTGTGTCTGTTAAGAGAGCTTCTGTTACAATATTAGGCATGTGCATACATACCCACACACACTCAGTGGATTAAGCAGGTTCAAATCAAATAATGAAGTATGAACACATTTTTGTGAAAAGTCCATATTTCTGGAAACAAATGGGAATATCAATGGTAGTTATATTTGAGTAGTGAGCTTATGTATATTTTCTACAATATAAATATATTACTTTTGAAAGAAGGTAACAAAAGAAAATAATAGTAATAAAAATAACTACTAGCTATCCTTCAAGGTCAAGGTCCAAAAAATTTCCTTCTTCAAGTTTTTCTTGATTCATGTGAAGTTTCATAAATCATTTATTTCTTTATGCTCCCAAAGCTCCTTACTTGTGCTTAATTAGTTCTGATATTTAGCACAGTCAATTGTGTCTTTCCTTTCATCTGAGAGTAGGGACCATGACTTATGAATATTCATATTTCATAACACCAAACACAGTTCCCACCATTTAGGAGGTACTTGTCAAAAGTGTGAATGAATGAATTGCGCTGATATAGTTACAAACACATTGAAGAGTTAAAAAAAAAAAGAGGCTCTCCCTTAGTGTCCTTTGATAAGCAGTTTTAAAATAATAATCTGGCTACATAATCCAGATCATGTGTTTTTACATTTTATATAACCTGAAAGTAAGCGCTATATACCTAGTCCTTGAGCGCTATATACCTAGTCCTTGAGCATTTCTAGGTAAGATGAGAACAGCTTTCTAAAAACAAAGACAAACTTGGCAACGGGTACTCAGGCACCATGCAGATGCCGGCCAGGTTCTGGAAGAATTTGCATATTGAATGTTCCCTTAACATTCTCCTGTTCTGCATCTAGACTACCTGTGAGCAAGCCTTCTCAGTATTTAGGGGAGCACTTGTGAAATATTTGCAAGTTTTCATCTTCTGCAAGCAGACTGGGCTGTGTCCTGATTTTGTTAGTGTGATTGCTGAAAATGGAGTGGTCTATTAAAAAGTAATGGTCGCCGCCTGACGGATTTGCTTCTTGCAACATTAGTGTCACGGTGATGGATTAGCAGAATCTCCGAAGTGGAAAGACGTGTTTCCACAAATATTTTGTATAAACATAAATTTACTTGCAAACATTACTCATTTCCTTTTATTTTTAATTTATTATTCATAATATTCGTATTTGCCATGCATCTTTTAGCACATATGTGGTCCTTGCTGGAAGGGTCTGGTAAGTGATTCTAGCAGGGCCAGAGGAAGCTTGGTGTTGTCTTGTGCCCATGTTTTCAAGTTTCCCCTCTGTTTCTAAGCTGCTTGTGGGAGGGGAGACAAGGCAAGAACCAAGCAGCCTCTTTGGGCTAGGAAAGCCCTGAGAGGGCTCTCTTTTTACTAGAAAGCCTTAGTGATTTGAACATTCCCTGCCTTGACTTCATCTTTCACTGAAACATTAACTGCCCCTTATGTTGTCTTTAGACATCTAGAAGAACCAAATCGAGAAATACATGATTTCTTCTACAAAGGCTGAACCCAACAGCTTAGAGAGCTGAACTATAATGCACTTCCAGGAATTGGAACCAAAAAACTCTTTCTATTAAGGTCATTCCACTAAGGACTTTCGAAAAAATGCACATAGTTGGTGATAAGGTTTTTCTGCACAGAGAGGCGATATGCTAGGAAGCTTGTCCAATAGGTCAACAAAGCCAACAAACCCAGAGTCCTGAGAGAGTGACCCGCCACTAGAGAAGGGCCAAAGCTAATTAGGTAAGAAGTATTAGGGACTCAGACTTTCTAGTAGAAAGGGAACATATACTTATTAGGATCCATTTTCTATGTTTATGGAGCCCTGATTTCACTTAGTCCTGATTCCCTGGATTCCCATCTATTGCTTTTGATGCCTGAGACCCATTCTCCCTTCTGCCGGTAGCTGCTCTTTGATTATCCTTGGAAAATGCTTTGTTCGCCACTCTTTGGTGTGGTGGGTGAAACTCCTTGTGTTTGGATGAAGTTGACTTCATCTCTGACCTCAGGGGTGAGTGTATGACCCAGACTTATCAAGGGAGGCCTCACCCTATTCTGATCCCAGACATCAATCAGCAGCGGTCACAGGTGGCAGATGCTCAATTATTGCATGTTGGATGATTTAAGAATTCTTCCTTCTATATTGAAGGACTTTCTTGGTTGTGTCTTATAAGAATTTTCCTAGCACATTCCTTCCATTATGCTTAATATTTGTCTCTTTTGTTATTATTGTTCAATGTCAGAGAATTTGCAATGCAGTTGAATTAATATACATACAATATTGTAGCAGCCTGGGGGGGGGGGTTAAAGATAGCTAACCAGCTGGGAGAATTCATCATCTAGCTTAATATTCAGAGAAATGTGAAGGTGGGGTGCTTTCGATTGAACATTCTAAGATAAATGAATCTTATGAGAAATGAGACTTGAAAACTGGTGTCCAGTTTTCATGGATTGCTTCAATCAGATCTGGTGGCTATAAATACCATTTTAAAATATTTTCTCTTACCTCTGTTGTTTGCGATAAGACAGGCCTCCTGAAAGGGAAAGTGCTGTTCTTTCACATTGAACTCCTCCTGGGGGTGTTAAAGCTAGCTAAAGTCAGGCTTCCTGCAAGCTACATTAAGCTTGTGTTCCTCCAGGGCAGAAGGGAAATTGTGATGTCTTTCTGGGTTGAGAGGCTCCAAAAGGGCTTTTTATTGCTCTGCATTTCTTTAGAGAGGAGAGTCTTGCTCTGTCACCTAGGCTGGAGTGCAATGGCAAGATCATAGCTCACTGCAGCCTCAAACTCCTGGATTCAAGTGATCCTCCCATCTTAACCTCCCAAGTCACCCAGCTCTTAATATCAGAGCTTTAATACAAAAAATAAGGAGGTCTAGATACATCTACTTACATATTAGTCTTATGGCATTTTTCTAATATTCCTACCTGTACCCTTCTATCACCTGCATACTACAGTCTTGATGTTCAAGATCAAGACTTGCTGGATTTTATTTTTTAATTTATTTTTTGAGTCAGGGTTTCACTCTTTAGCCCAAACTGAAGTGCAATGCCATGATCATGGCTCACACTACCTTGAATTCTTGAGCTGAAGGGGTTCTCCCGTCTCAGCCTCCTGGGTAGTTGGGACTACAGGTACTTGCCACCACACACAGCTAATTTTTTTTTTTTTGTAGAGATGAGGTCTTGTCATGTTGCCCAGCTGATTTTGAACTGCTGGGTTCAAGTAATCCCTCTGTCTTGGCCTCTCAGAGTGCTGGGATTACAGGTGTGAGCCACTGGACTTGACCAGATTTGCTAGATTTAAATGTTAAAAAATGAATCTGGGTTGGGCACAGTGGCTCAGCTTGTAATCCCAGCACTTTGGGAGGCCAAAATGAGAGGATTGCCTGAGCCCAGGTTTTGAGACCAGCCTGGGCAACTTGGTGAGACCTCATCTCTACAGTAAATCACAAAAACCAGCAGGGCATGGTGGCATGCATCTGTAGTTCCAGCTACTTGAAAGGCTGAGATGGAAGGATCACCTAAGCCCAGCAGTCTTAGGCTGTGGTGGCTATGGGTGTGGTGACTGTGGGTGTGCCACTACACTGCAGCCTGGGTGGTAAGAGTGAGACTCCAGCTTAAAAAAATAAAAATAAAAAAAATAAAAAAGTGAATCTGATGTTTTGTTTAGAGATAATGATTTTTGCAGTGAATTCTTAGGTGGCACTCTCAAATTAGTCTTAAATTGCGAGGAAACACTTTATGGAATAGGTAACCAAGTTTATTTGAGCCAATAACATTAAAAAAAGAAGAAAGAAAGAAAAAAGTGGTGGTGATTATGGAAACTATTCTAGAATTTTAAAAGATGAGACTTTAGAAATGAAAGGAAATGGTCAGTTGGAACTTACATGGATTGTAGTTCAAACAAATAACTATAAAATACATCTTGGGGATAAGTAGGGGAAATTTAAACACAGTCTAAATATTAGATGATATTAAGAATTCATTGTTAACCTTTTTAGATATTAAAATGGTTTGTGGTTATGTAAGAAGATGTTCTTGTATTTTAAAAATGCATGCTGAAATATTTAGAGGTGAAATGTTATAATGTCTAAGTTTTTAAAAAGATGAAGCAAATATGGCAAAATATTTGTAAGTCTAAGTGACGGTTATACAGGATTTAATAAACAATTTATTTTTATGTATGTTTGAAGGTTTTATGATGCAAAATCTTTTTGAAAAGGATGAATACATTGCCAGTAGACTTCTTTTATGCTTTTTTTTTTTTTTTTTTGAGTTGGGGTCTCACTCTGTCACTCAGGTTGGAATGCAGTGGCACACTCATGGCCACCCCAGTGCCGACCTGCTGGGCTCCGGCAATCCTTCCGCCTTCCAAGTAACTGTAACTACAGGTACGTGATACCACACCCAGCTAATTTTTAAATTTATTGTAGAGACGAGGTTTTACCAAGTAGCCTGGCCTGGTTTTGAACCCACGGGCTCAGGCAATCCACTCACCTCAGTCTCCCAAAGTGCTGGGATTACAGGCTGAGCCACCGAACCCGGCATACTTTTTTTTTTCTATTCTTTTTAAGAGACAAAGTCTTGCTATGCTATGTTGCCTAGCCTGGACTCAAACTCCTGGGCTCAAGCGATCCTCCCATCTTAGCCTCCTGAGTAACAGGGATTACAGACACACACTACCTCCCTGGCTTCTACATCTATTTTAAGGAACCAATATAAGCACCATCCCTGATTAAAGACTATGGAAGAAAACTCCAAATATAAGTTAGGTAGATTTAATTGAGTGTTAAAAAATATTCTCTGCTACTAGGATATAAAATTATGTAGCATTTATAAGTAAAAGTTCATGAAGCTCTTTTAATTCATTCGTGTTCTGTGGGTGGGGATAAAAGAATAACAAAAGCATTGTCTATTGAAGGAATAAAATTTTGACTCATAAATTGAGCTTCATGAAAATTATTCAAAGTACTTGTAGATATAATAGGTTCACCAGAAATAGTTCTCATTTGCATGATAGCATTTCCTATAAATGAACAGAAAGTAATATGTGTCCATTGTAGAAAATAGAGATAATCCATTAGAAGATAAAAACCTTCCATAATTTCAACCCCTGACACTGATATATTGGTATATTTCTATTCAGTACTTTTTTGAGCATGGGTATGTATCTATTTTTTTTCTCCTTCCTCTCTTCTTCCTTTTCTTCCTTTCTCCACACCACTATTAAACATGAAAATGAAACCAGATTTAGGAAAAGTGGCTACACCTGAAAGGAATTCACTTGCAATAAAAGCACTCCACACCCAGAGTAAAACTGTTTTCACTTTGGTAACTTACGGTATTTTTTTAAACAGATGTCATTTATTTTTATTTATTATTATTTTTATTTATGATTGACACATAACAATTGTACATTTTTAGGGGTACGGTGTAATGTTTTGATCTATGTATAATTGTGTAACCATCACAAGGTGATTTGCATGTCCCTCATGCTACAATTTATCATTTCTTTGTGATAGAAATATTCAAAAACTTCTCTTCCAGCTATTTTGAAATATGCAAGATATCATATGAAAGGTACGATATAATTAACTCTAGTCATCCTTCTTAGCAATACACCAACAGAGCTTACTTTTCCTAACTGTAACTTTGTACTCATTGACCAATCTCTCACTATCCTCATATCCCTCCCTATCCTCCCCATCCTCTGCTAACCACTATTCTGTTCTTTATTTCTATAAGAACAACTTTTTAGCCTTCACATATAAGTGAGATCATGCAGTATTTGTCTTTATATGCCTAGCTTATTCACTTAACATAACGTTTTGCAGGGTCATCCATGTTGCTGTAAATGACAGGATTTTATTCTTTTTATAGCTGAATAGCATTTCATTGTGCATATATACTACATTTTCTTTACTCATTCATCTGTTGATGGACATTTAGTTTAATTCCATATTTCGGCTATTGTAAATAGTGCTGCAATAACTGTAGTAGTACAGATATCTCGCCAACATACTGATTTCATTTTCTTTGGTTGGATATTCAGCAGTGGGATTGCTGGATTGTGTGGTAGTTCTATTTTTAATTTTTTTGCTTAGAGTCAAGATTTCACTCTATTGCCCAGTCTGAGTGTAGTGTCTATTCATAGAACTCCTGGGCTCAAATGATCCTTCTGCCTTAGCCCACCAAATGGCTGGGACTACAGGCATGAGCCACTGTGCCTGGATGTTATTTTTAATTTTTTGAGGAAGCTCCATTCTGTTTCCCATAATGGCTGTACTAATTTACATTTCCACTAGCAGTGTGTAAGTGTTTCCTTTTCTCTACATCCTCGCCAACACTTGTTATCTTTTGATTTTTCAATAGTAGCCATTCTGACTGAAATAAGGTGATATCTCAACGTAGTTTGATTTGTATTTTCTTTTTCTTTTTTTTTTTTTTAAGTCTCACTCTGTCACCCAGGCTGGAGTGCAGTGGCATGCTCACGGCCACCGCAGCCTCAACCTGCTGAGCTCAGGCGATCCTTCCACTTCAGCCTTCCAAGTAGCTGGAACTACAGGCATGCACCACCACGCTCGACTAATTTTTTGATTTATTGTAGAGATGAGATCTCACCAATTTGCCCAGACTGGTCTTGAACCCATGGGCTCAGGCAATCCTCTCATCTCGGCCTCCCAAAGTACTGTGCTGTGATAATACATGTGAGCCACCGTGCCCGGCCTGCATCTTCTTGATGATTAGTGGTGCTGAGCATGTTTTCACATATCTGCTGACCACCTGCATGTCTTCTTTTGAGAAATGCCCATTCAGGTCTTTGGCTCATTTTTAAATTGTGTTATTTGTTTTTTCATTGTTGAATGTTTGAGTTCCTTCTTTATATATTTTGGATATGAACCTTAGACACACAGTTTGCAAATACATTTTTCCATTCTGTAGGTTTCTTTTTTCTCAGTTGATTATTTTATGGTGTTCAGAAGCTTTTTAGTTTGATGTAATTCCATTTGCTTTTGTTGTCTGTTCTTTTGAGGTTTTATTCAAAGAATCTTTGCCTAGACCAATGTCATAGAGCTTTCTCCTTATGTTTTCTTCCAGTAGTATCATAGTTTGGGGTCTTACATTTAACTCATCAATTTTTAGTTAATGTTTGTATATGGTGAGTGATAAGGATCTAGTTTCATTCTTCTGCATATCCAATTTTCCCAGCACTATTTAATGAAGATGCTGTCCTTTCCCCATTGTGTGTACTTGGATTGAAGTCAGGTAGTGTAATGCCTCCAGCTTTGTCTCTTTTGCTCAAGATTGCTTTGACTACTTGGAGTTATTTGTAGCTCCATATAAATTTTAGGATTTTTTTTTCAACTTCATTGGTATTTTGATAGCAATTATATTTGATAGAAATCACTTTGGATAGTATAGACGTTTTAACAATAAGAATTCTCCCGATTTATAAAAGATATATCTTAATTTCATTTTTTGTGTGTCTTCAATTTATTTCATCAATATTTTATAGTTTTCATTGCAGAGATCTTTCACCTCCTTGGTTAAATTTATTCCTAGATAGTTTAGTTTTGGATAGCTATTATAAAAGGGATTGCTTTCTAGATTTATTTTTCAGATAATTTGCTATTGGTATTGTGACAGAAAGGAATCTTACTGTATTGCCATGCCGGGTCTAATATTAATTGGGCTCAATCCGCAAAGAACATCGCCACACACCAGCAGAAGAAAATTAAACAGCTTTATTAGATATAGAAATATATATTAGTAAGGAGGAAAAAGAAAGAAAAGAGGGGAAAACACTTTACCACCGTCCTGCGATCCTATCTCTGGGAAGTTCTCATCATCATCCAGACGGGGACAGCACTGGAGACAGCATCGCCCAATTGAGAATCTAAATCTCGGGCTCTCCCTTGCTGCTGCTTCCCATGCTATGTTCAGACAAAGAGGAACCCCCCTTGCTAACAGAGCGGGCGTCAATTAATTAACTTAGTATTCATGAATTCGCCCATGGCTAGGGTCCGAGTCTAGTTTCATGATAAACCAAATGCTCCGCCGTAAAACACCAGGCTTACAGAACATTTGGTTTACTTTTCTTGTCCCGGGCGGGTAGCCAAGCCGCCCAAGCCAAGAACGTGCCAGGGGTCATCCTCCTCTCATGTACACAGCATGCCCCTTGTCAACTCTTACTCTATTTTCCTTGCCCTTTCAGGTATATAGAAACACTACTTATTTTTGTATGTTGATTTTGTATCCTGAAACTTTACTGAATTCATTTATTAGTTTTTTGTGGGGTTTTTTTTTTTTTGAGTTGGAGTCTCACTCTGTTGCCCAGGCTGGAGTGTGGTGGCATGCTCACAGCCACCCCAGTGTCGACCTCCTGGGCTCAGGCAACTCTTCTGCCTCAACCTTCCAAGCAGCTGGAACTACAGATGCGCGATACCACGCCTAACTAATTTTTTCATGAGTTTTAGAGATGAGCTTTCGCCAAGTTACCTAGGCTATTCTCAAACCCATGGACTCAGGCAATCCCCTCACCTCAGTCTCCCAAAGTGCTGAGATTACAGTTTTGAGCCACAGTGCCCAGTCCATTTATTAGTTTTAATTGTTTTTTGAGGGAGTTTTTGGGACTTGCTATATAGAAGACAGTGTCATCTCCAAAATGAACAATTTGACCTCTTTTTCAATTATAATGCCCTTCATTTCTTTCTCTTGTCTGATTGCTCTGGCTAGTACTTTCAGTACTATGTAGAGGTGGTGAAGGTGGACATCCTTGTCTTGTTTCAGATCGTAGTGAGAAAGTTTTCACTTTTCCCCTCTTTTGTATGATGCTAGCTGTGGGTTTGTTATCTATGACCTTTATTATGTTGAAGTATGTTTCTTCCTAATTTGTTGGGAGGTTTTCTTGTTTGTTTTTTTTTATCATGAAGGGATATTGATTAAATTAAAAATAAATTTTAAAGAATTCTATCTATAAGGGTCATTAGCCCTTGGAGAGATTAGTTGAAAATATTTAAATTTTTCTGTAGAGACAAAATCTCCCTATGTTGCCTAGGCTAAGTCTTAAACTCCTGGGCTCAAGCAATCCTCCCACCTTGGCCTCCCAAAGCACTGGCATTACAGGTGTGGGCCACCATGATTAGGCCAGTTATTATTTTTAAGAGTTTCACAACTTTATTATTGCCATTTTTCACATTTGCAAATACTTCATAAAATTACAAATAGTTATAATATAACAAAGCAGTTATCATAACGCAAGGTAAGTGTATTAGCATCTCTTGAAAACAATGTTATTGCTGGGCATAGATATTGTATAAAGAAATCTAATAACAATAATTTTTTTAAAAATCAAGACATAAATTACACACAATTAAATGCATGTATCTAAAATGCTTAGTTTTTTGAATTTTGACAATAGCATTCACCCATGCAAAAATCAACTAAACCAAAATTTGGAATATTGGTATAATCCCAGAAACTGACCTTCTTGTTAATTACCCAATGCCTCCCAACTAAGCAAGCATTTTCTGATTTGCCTCCAGTAGGTTTTACTTGTTTTTGGACTTCACATATTTTGGAATCTTTATAGTATATTGTACCCAGAATCTTTTGCTCAAGTGTAATGTTTTTGAGATTCATTCATGTTGCTTGTTACATGTATTAATAGTTCATTTTTAGTGCAGAGTAGTATTCCATTGTATGAATCAGCCATTATTTGTTTATCTAAAGTCTTGTTAATGGACACTAGGATTGTTTACAATTAAGAACTAGGAGCGTTAGTAGGCACATGTTTTCATTTTTCCTGAGTAAAGCCTAGACATTTCTGGGTTATAGGGTAGGTCTATGTGTATAACAAATTGTCCTAGTGTTTCCCAAGATGGTTCTACTTTTTCTACTTCCATCAGTAGTACATGAGAGTTCAGTTGTTCCACAGCCTCATCAATACTTGGTGCCGTTCAACTTTTAAATTTATTGTGTATTTAAATTTATATTTCCCTTTTGATTACTGATGACTATCATTTCATGTGCTGTTTTGTTTGCCACCCATAAATCTTCATTTGTGAAGTGTCTGTTCAAATTTTTTGACCATTTGTAAATTGTGTATCTTCTTAATGTTGAGTTGTAAGAGGGCTTTACATTCTCTAGATATGTCTTTTATTAGATATTGTTTTTTGCTGGGTGCAGTAGCTCATGTCTGTAATCCAAGTACTTTGAGAGGTGGAGACAAGAGGATTGCCTGAGCCCAGGGGTTAGAGACCAGCCTGAGAAACTTGGCAAGACCTTATCTCCACAATAAATCAAAAAATTAGCCAGGCTTGGTGATGCATGCCTGTAGTTCTGCCTACTTGGAAGGCTGAGGCAGAAGGCTCACTGAGTTCAGCAGGTTTAGGCTGTGGTAGTTGTGAGTGTGCCACTGCACTCGGCTTTGGTGACAGGATGAGACTCTGACTCAAAAAACAAAGAAAAACCCACAAAGATTGTTTTTTAAAAAATTTTCTTAAAGTGTCTTTCAAAAAGTAAGTGTTTTTAGTTAATTAAGTTCATACTATTAGTTTCTTTTTTTGGGATCAGTGTTTATTGTGTCCTAAGAAATATTTGTCTATATTAGGGTAATGAAAATCCTTCTCTTTTCTTCTAGAAGATTTATGGTTTTTGCTTTTAGGCTTATATCTATCCATTTCAGCTAATTTTTTAAAAAAATGTATTTTGAAGGTGTAGGGTACAATTCAGGACTAGGTTCATTATACAGGTACCCTTGTTGATGGGGTGTACACCCCCTCCCCTAGAAGTTTCCCACTACTGCCAATAAGCTAATTTTTGTGTGCAGTGTGATGCAAGGGTTGAAGATCATCTTTTTTTCAATACAATACAGATATATAGTTGTACAAAGACTGTTTTTTTCCTGTTTGAATTACCTTGAAATCTTTGTTGAAAATCAATTGACCACATAAGTATGGGTCTATTTCTGGGCCCTCTATTTATTTTCGTCTATACCTAAATAAATACAACATTGTCTTGATTATTGTAGCTTTATAATCTGTTTTACAATAGGGTCACGAAAGTCCCCCAACTTTGTTTGAGTTGGAATCTCACTCCATCACCCAGGCTGTAGTGTAGTGGTATGCTCACGGCCACCACAGCCTCGACCTGCTGAGCTCAGGTGATTCTTCCACCTCACCCTTCCAAGAAGCTGGAACTATAGGCACCTGCTACCATGCCCAGCTTATTTTTTAATTTATTGTAGAGATGAAGTCTTGCCAAGTTGCCCAGGTTGTTCTTGAACCCGTGGGCTCAGGCAATCCTCTCATCTCAGCCCCCCAAAGTGCTGGGATTATAGGCTTGAGCCACTGCTCCCAGTCACTTTGTTCTTTTTTAAGCTCATTTTGTCTATTCTAGGTTCTTTGTATAAATAAATTTGAGAATCTCCTTGTCTACTTCTATAAAAATATCTTCTGGGATTTTATATATTACCAATTCAACTTACTTATGTTTTGTTAAGAATTTTTGCATTTATGTTCATAAGAAATATTAATCTGTAATTTTCTTTCTTATGCTGATCTTGTCAGGTTTTGTATCAGGGTTATGCTGGTCTCATCAAGTGAGGTGGAAATTGTTCCCTCCTCCCCTATTTTCTTAATGTGTTTGTGTCTATACATAGTTCTTGAGTCCTTGATAGAATTTACTGTGAAGTTATATGAACCTAAAGGTTTTTGTCAGTTTTTATTAAAAATTCTATGTTTCATAGATACAAGGCTTTTATATTTTCTGTTTCTTCTTGTGTCTGTGTTATGTAAAGTTTTTTTTCTCAAGGAATTTGTCCATTTAATCTAAATTTTCAAATTTGATGGCATAAAGTTGTTCACAATATTCCCTTATCATTCTTTTAATATCTGCGGGCTCCACTGGGATTTATCTCAGCCCTTCTGCCCTACCTTGGACTTTGAAGAGTGGCTAAAGTTCTCATGATAAAGTCCTGGAGTCCTTTAAAGGTATTTCTCAGAGCTATCTGCCCTTTCACCAGTCTTTGGTGGGCTGCTACCTTTTACTTGGGGAATGTTCCTACCTGCATTAAAGGAAGACCTTGTTTGCAATGGGTGGATCTGTGTCAGCAACATTGCCTTGTCCCCAGCCTTCAGAACACCACCCCCATGTGCGCAGTGAAGACCGTGGGAGAGACTCAGCAAGTGAGTGAAGACGTGCCCTGTGATTGGAGCTCCTCAGAATTCCAATCCATCATGCTAGTTCTCAAGCAGCCATTATATATTTAGCTGATTCTCTTTATCCTTCTCTACGTTGAATGGATTTCTTCTGTACCCGCTTCTCTGCCAAAGGTTTTGTAGGTTATCCAACTTATTCTCATTTTTAAGGTGACAGTGACGCCTTTTGCAACTTTCTATTATCCTAATAAGAAGTCGAAGTCTGTTATTATTTGATTTTGCTTGAAATATTTTATTAACCATATTCCATATAATTTAAGCTTCTCTATGCAGTTGAACTGTTTTACAATTTCTAGATTTTTTTTTTTTTTTTGAGTTGGAGTCTCACTCCATCACCCAGGCTGGAGTGCAATGGCATGCTCATGGCCACCCCAGTGTTGACCTGCTGGGCTCAGGTGAGCCGTCCACCTCAGCCTTCTAAGTAGCCGAAACTACAGGCATGTGCTATCACACTCAGCTCATTTATTTATTTATTTATTGTAGTGATGAGGTCTCGTGAAGTTGCCCAGGCTAGTCTCAAACCCATGAGCTCAGGCAATCCTTTCACCTCGGCCTCCCCAAATGCTGGGATTACAGGCTTGAGCCGCCGTGCCTGGCCGTCTTCTAGATTTTAAGTCAAAGTTAAGCAGGTCTTTCTTATTCCAAGTTTTAAAAAAATTTATTTATTTATTTATTTTTTTTGAGTTGGAGTTTCACTCTGTCGCCCAGACTGGAGTGCAGTGGCCGCTTCCGGCCACCGCAGCCTCGACCTGCTGGGCTCCAGCGATCCTTCCGCCTCAGCCTTGCTAGTAGCCGGAACTACAGGCGTGCGCTACCATGCCCAGCTAATATTTTGATTTATTGTAGAGATGAGGTCTCGCTGCCCAGGTGGGTCTCGAACCCACGGGCTCAGTCAATCCACTCACCTCAGCCTCCCAAAGGCGCGGGATTACAGGCTGAGCCACCGAGCCCGGCTTGTTCCAAGTTTTTAAAGAAATTCTCCCAAGTTTTCTTCTAGTACATTTTTGGCATGTGTATTAGAGAATGGGAATTGTTTCTTTATATTTAAATCTCATACCCAAATGAAATTTACCTTGAAGTGTTATAAACCTAAATTTAATTTTTCCAGATAGATATTCAATTTTAACATCAAGTACAGTTTTTTTCTATTTTCACTGAGATCTCCCTTTAATCATATATTAAAAGCATGTATAGTATTTATTGGGTTTATTTCAGGATTTGTTTGTTGTTGTTTTTTTGCCTAATTTTCTGTTCGTTTTCCAGTATTGAAATGTTTAATTATTGAGACGTTATATTTTAATATTTGTTAGGTGTTCCATTCGGCCAAACTCATGGCTGCAGTCACTCCAAAAGCAGTAGCAAGGGAGTTCCCACAACTGACCGTCCCAAACCTTCCTGATGGGATCAGGTGGTAATTCAAAGACAGAAGCAAGAAACACTAAAGTGATCAGCCCAAAGCATTTATTAGGAGAACTTACATACAGAAGAGTCTGCAGCATATCCTTGAGTCAGACAGCAAGACAAGGAATGTTCTACCCTAGGTACGTCTGCCATAAGGGGGTCTGGTTATGAGCTTCTGTATGAGGATTTAAGGAATTTGGTTTAGAGTGGGGGCTAATCTCTACATGTTTAGCAAAAGGCTCAACTTCTCAGTGTTTTTGAGCAATTACCTATGTATCACTACCTGGGAATGTTCAAGACCTCTGCTTGGGATCAAGCCTGGAGGGAAAACATGCAGCTAGTCAGGTCACAGAGTGGTCAAGGTACTCTGTGCTTCTCAGATAGGTCACAGAAGGAAAGTGTGTATTGGCAGGAGCTTGGGGTGGGGGTGAGGGCTTGGAGGAGGTGGAGGGGGGGTGAGGGCCTGGATAAGTACTGGGAGAAGTACTGGATAAGTCAACTTATAGTTGATCTAGTCTTCCCTTATTACATTTCTTTTTCAGCATTTATGGAAGTGATTTTTATCATTTTTCTTTGTTAATCTATTAATATTATTATGATGAATTATATGAAAAGATCTCCTATTATTGAACCATTCTTGACTGAGCTAACTTTACCTGGTCATGATGAATTATTCTCTTAATGTGTTGCTAGATTCTGCTTGCTAATACATAATTTGGAGGTTTGCATCACCATAAATAAGAATGGCCTGTAGTTTTTTGTTTTGTTGAGGGTATGTGTGTGTGTGCTTCCTTTGTAAATTTTAAATAATGCTTCTAGTCTCTAATTTCTGCTCTTAACTTTACCTCTCCTTTGTTCAACTTTCCTGTGTTGTCCTTTTTTAAATTTGGGGGTTAGATGTCTCTTCATTAGTTGTCATTTTATCATTTTTATTGCTATAAATACTTAAAGATATGAATTTCCTTTCTGTACTGCCTTAGCTATATATCCCACAGCCATTTATTTAGCTTCTAAAATATTTTTATTTCCCAGAATATTTGCAATGCATGTTTGTATTTTTTAGTTTTTGAAGACTTACTTGAGAGTTTTACATTTTCAGGTAGAAGAGATTTTAAATTTCTATTTTGCGTTAGGATCAAAGAATACTGTCTATAGTGTTAATTTGGGGAGATTTATTGAAGTTTTCATATGGTCAATTTCTGTGATTGTAACACAAGCATTTGAAAATGAGACATGGCTCTCTATTTTGGGGGTAGAGTATTAAACATGTATCAGTTAGATCTGCCTCATTAATTGCATTATTTAGAATTTCTGTATTCTCACTTTTTTGTATACTAGATCCCTCATGGTGAGATAGTCTTTCCTAGTAATTATGTATTTCTGTTTCTCCTAATTTTTGTTTTTTGTCTGTTGTTCTGTGGTATTTGATAAATATTTATAAATATTATGTCTTCACTGTAAACTCCATCATTTTATTTTTACAGAATATTTATTCTTTGCATTTTAAAATGCTTTTTTTAAACAATAACTTTACCTTTTGATATTTAAAATTACAATTCTTGCTTTCTTATTATTGTCATTTATTTGGCTTTCATCTGCCCCTCTTATTTTTTCAAGTTTCTGTGAATAATTTTGTTTCAAGTGAGTTCCTTGTAATAGAACACAGAACTAGGTTTTGCTTTTGGTATCAATTTAAAATTCTTTTTAAAAATGAGAATTAAAACCATCAAAAAATTTTAATCATTTTGGTCTATGTTGTATTGTTTATTTAGAAATATTTATAAATAAAGATTTATAAATAAATCTGTCAGTACATGGTCTATATATATTTCTGGTTTTCTCTATGTAGTTACTTTGATATTTAGGAAAGTTTGAATTTTTGCTCTAATACTTTTTATTTCTAGAATATGCTTAGTTCTTTATTTCTTTGAGCAGTATCTATTTAGTAATATACAATAAACAATGATAAAATTAAAATTCTCTCTTTTTCTCCCTCCTTTTCTCCATCCCACACCTAATTTTAGGCAGTAATTCAATCTTTTTTAGTATTTACCATTGTACTGTTAACTATACTATATTTACACCATTTATAGCCTCTAAGTGGTATCTTTTTGACACTTAGTACTTCAGATGGGACAATCAACAACTTCTCTTGCTCCTACCTTCTTCCCCCCTTTGCCTTTCCATATTTTCATATCTTACTACACTGTCAGGACAAATAATACTTACATTGTATTATGTTGCCATAATCCACATTTTTGGGTCTTAATTATACACTCTACCTACATTCCTTTTGCCATTGTTCTCCAGGTATCTCTTATTTAGCTGAAATTTGTATTTTGGTAAGGTTTGCAAGAAGATCTCATGTACAGAGCATTTACTGAGATTTTCCTTGTTTAACACTATTTGTATGTCAGTTACTGTAGAAAGTCAGTTCGACTGGTTATAAAATACTTAGCCCACACTCTTTTCTTATGAACCTGGTAGGAATTGCTCCATTACCTTTTGGCCCTCAGTGCTGTTGTGGAGATACCTGAGGCCAGTCTGATCTTCCCTTTTTTTAAGCAACTTGATACTTCTACTAAGCTGTCCAGTTTCTTTAAAACCCAGTTTCTTTTCTGGATGTGTCTTAGGGCTAACCATCCAGGGAAACCTTTCCCTAACCTTCAGTATGTTCTTTCTTTATATGAATTCAGATTTTCTCATATTTCCATGAAGTGTTCTTTAAATATTAGTTTTATTCTCATCATCTTGGTCTCCTTCTTCGAAGACTATAGTCATGCATATGCATATGTTGAATCTTCAATATCTTCAATATCTCATTTTCTAGCTAATATTTTAATGCTTTATTCCCATTTCATTTCATTTGCTTTTATAATTTCTATTCTCTATGTCCCTTTGTGTTTATTTTTGTTTGTTTATTTATTTATTGTGCAGTATTTATTCTCCCTTGCATCCCTTCCAGTTTCATCTTTATTTCTTTGGTGGTTTTGCCCTTTTTGTGTAATTCTTTCCAGAATTCCACAAGCTCACATTTTATCTCCTCCTGTTGCCTCATCGTCTCTTCTTTGAGTTCTTGCACTTCTGTGTTGTGATCTTTCATCTCTGAGGAGGATTGCTTCTTATGTTTTTAAAGTTGATGAAGTTAAAGATTACAGTTTTTAATCTGCTCCATAGCAACAGTTTTCTGATGATGTTTACTGTTCTTTGGTAAGTTTTGCTATTGTTTTTACATTTAAAAAAGTAGACTCTTTATACAGATGCTGGGCCAGTTGTTTCTCCTCATCATCTTTGTTGTCCTCCTCCTCCTCTTCCTCTTCTTCCCTTTTTCCTTCTTCTCCTTATCCTTCTCCTTTTCTTCTTCTCCTTCTTCTCCTCTTCCCCCCTCCTCCTTTTCCTCCTCTTCCTCTTCTTCCTCCTCCTCTTCCTCTTTCTCTCCTCTTCCTCCTCCTCCTTTTCTTTCTCTTCCTCCTTCTCTTTTTTCTTCCCGTTCTCTCTTCTCATTCATCATTGAATTACTTGATTTCCCAGATCACTAACTTTACAGGAGTTTTAAGCATGAGCAAATGGGTAGGAGGGCAGGCAACACGCTGAACTAGTCTTCCTTCACAACCCACAGACTTCCTCCTTTTCTGATGTCATAAAGACAGACTATTAAATTTAATATGGCTGTAGTATCTCCTTTGCTTCAAGGAGCCACCCTGGGTCATGGAGGGCCTCTAATTATGTCCAATTTCAACACTATATTCATTGTTGCCACAAGAGATAGATCACCTGCATTCAGGGAGAGGCCTTAACCCTCAGGCAGTTGTGATTTCTGGAGGCAACGCTGGGACGCCTCACCTCTCTCTGTCTTGGCCTCCCATCCTCAAGGCAGCTTCTGCAACACCTGCTTCTTTGGGCAGTCTTTACTTGTATTTTGTAGTCTGCAGCCAATATCTGCCTTCAAGTTTTGTTGAACATGGAGTTTTGGGATTTTTAAAATAAACATCTTTGTTTTATGATTTCTCTGAGAAAGAAAAAAAGGTTGACTCAACAGAGCCATGTTTGTACCAGAAATCTATGTGTTCTCTGTGGGTCCAGTCACACTTCATAGCTTCAGAGAGACTGATCATAGTAAATACATTACAGTTTAATATTGTAAATGTGTCTTCTGGATTTCAATTTTTATAATTAAGTTTTATAATTAATCTGAAGCCCTGGATGACTGACATAAAATAAAATGTAAACATTGTAAACTCTGACAATGTGAAAATTGTTATATAGTTAAAGTCAAGAGAGTGTAGAAGGGAGGGTAAGTACATGAATCTGGAAGTCTTCTGTCATTGGGATGTGCCTAGGGACACTGGCTAGTGCAGCATGAGAGAATGAAGTTAATAACCCCATTGGACAGTAAACTCACAGGGACAAAGACTGCTTCATACATCCTCACATCCTCAGCATTTACAACTATACCTTCATTATAAGGTATAATTACAAGGTAAGGGCATTATAAAAGTGGATAAGTTGATGGTTAAATAAATTACAAAGTAGAAATGTAAATATATTATTGGAAATTGCAATGATAAACACACAAAAAAACTCAAAACAGTTTTTTTTAAAAATTTTTTTTGAGTTGGAGTCTTGCTCTGTTGCCCAGGCTGGAGTGTAGTGGCACTCTCACAGCTAATACAGACTCAACCTGCTGGGCTCAGGTGATCCTTCTGCCTCAGTCTTTCAAGTAGCTGGGAATATAGGCATGCACTGTTACACCCGGCTAATTTTTTGATTTTTTGTAGAGACGAGGTCTCTCCAAGTTACCCAGGCTGGTCTTGAAACCCTGGGCTCAGGCAATCCTCTTTCCTCCATCTCCCAAAGTGTTGGCATTTACAGGTGTGAGCCACTGTGCCTGGCTAAAAACAGAAATTATTAACGTCCATTTCCTTTGGAGAGAAGGGAGACTTCACATCTCATTTTTCACTTCTCTTTTTTAAAAATTTTTAATTTTAAAAATGTGAGGTAGAATTCAGGGTTAGGTATACAAATGTTCATTATGCAGGTACCCTTGTTGATGAGGTGTGTACCCCCCTTCCCTGGCATATTCCCACTACTGCCAATTCCGCCTCCCCCGAATTTTCACTTTTCTGTCCTGGTTGAACTCTTTAAAAAATTATATTAACAAATAGCTTCTATAATTTAAAAGAAATAATTGAATAAAGAGAGAGAAAGAAAGAAAAACATAGCAAAATCACTGATTATTAAAAATGTTTGGAATATTTTTGTGGTTTATATATATTCATTGGCCATAACTATTTCACTGCATTGGATTGTTATTATATAAATATATAATATTAATAATACATTTTCTGATCATTGTGAAAATTTTTTTTTAGTTAAGGTATCATCAACATCATTCTTAATAGCATCATAATACTACATAAATCAACCATGATTAATTTAACCAATACCCCATTTTTTGGCAGTTAAGTGGTTTCTCATTCTATTATGGGCAACATTATATAAATATTCTTATAATTAAATATTTGTGCTCATGATTATTTACCTAAGTAAAATTCTTGAAATTAGAATTTGCAAAGGGTTTGCAAAATTTTTATTAAATGGTATTGTTGTAATTCATGTTCTAAAGAGAAAGTTTGTCAAATAAATTGTAATTATTCCAGTGAGTTTGGAGTAGGTCCCATACTCCTTAAGTGCAAACATTTCTCCTTAAGAATATTAAAGATCTACATAGAAAAAAAGGCCATATTTATTTGACCAGAGTATTTGAATAGCTAGGCCATTATATGATAAAGAGTCAACTCATTGCTAACTCATATAATAGGAAATGTAGAAATTCAAAATTTTAATGAAATGAAATGGGTATACAATGAGGGGATCCTTAAGCTCTCTAAATGAGCTGAGGACTTAGAGTTCTTCTTCTTTTCGCAACAGGAAGTCATTCTCAGTTCTTACTGCCAACTCCAGTCTTTGCTGAGAGACAGAGAACTATTGACAATGAGTACTCAAAAACAGTGGCTAATCTCGTCCAAATCTACATTTGTCTTTGGAATGTATGTGTGTTTAAACAGATAGTTTACAAACCTAGGTAATTTCTATTTATCTTATTTGAAAACTGGTTTCTTTTCCAAAGTGTAGCCTATTGAATAGTGTCAGGTGGTGCTGATTGGCATTGGGAAACCTGACCTGGAAGAGAAGTTGAGGGTAGATAACACAAAAACGGAGGGTCTCCATATATATTTGAAATCTGGTTATTGCATACAAGATTTTTAATGTTATATTTACCTTTATTACAAAAATAATATAGCAGAAAATAATGTACTTTTTTGATTGTTGATATTCCTAGAGTTTAATACCCCAAAACATGGCCATTTAAAAAAACTGTTTTAATGGTTAATAGATATTTGCATGATTGAAATTCAGCATTTAAAAAATAGTTGCTAACTCAGTGAGGGGAAAAGGTGAAAGAGCATGTATGTAAAGGGATCAGAGGCACTGCCTGGGCCACAGTGCCTAGACTGGGCCTACTAATGAAGTCATGCTTCTCGACTTAAAAGGCACATATCACTTCCTCCTTGTGGGTCATCCGTTTCAGCCCTGAGGAATGACTCTTTTCCCTGCTAGCTTATTAGCATTCACAGGTCTTCATTTTCTGCCACGTCACAATTTTAGAAACAGATAGTCACATACACATCATCCTTTTGAGACATCTGTGTTGTTTGATATTTCACGTTAATACCTCCATACCTACCATCTTCTACTCCACGTGCTTTTTGTAAAGATTCCTCTGATACTTGAAAAACAGCATTAGATAAGGCATTCTTATAGCAATTTTTAAAATTTTCAAGACAGCTTCCTTATCTCTCCTTCTTCCTTCAACTGGCATCCTTCCACAGAGATGTAACTGAGCGTTCTCTTCAGAGAAACAGTTTCCCTGGTTCTCTTTTTCTTGGCAAATCTAGTGCTTTTTAAAAAGGCTCTGTGTCTAGGGTGTGGCGGGTGCTACAGCCTAGGAAGAATGGGAAGGGGTAGGAACTTAGGAGAAAGGAATTCCAAGCGGACATTTCTTCCTGTCATTCAGTTGATGTTCATTAAGCCCTCGCAATATTGGAGACCTCGCTAAATCCACTATGGTCACACGATGAAGAGGATGATTCCATCCAATGGTTGAGATACCTTGTAAGCAAACAACAAATAAATTAGTAGTGATGACTGCTAGGAAGGATAATGAAGCAAGGTAAGAGCACAGAGGTGTGGATGTTTGCTTCTATTTTACCTGGGGTGGTCAGAGAAGTTCTCACCACACAGGGGACTTTGGAGCAGAGACCTGAATTCAGTAAGAAACAGCCCTGGGGCAACATGGAGGAAGAGTGACCCATAGAGGGCAAAACCCATGCAAAGGCCTGGGGTGAGAATGAGGTTGGATTGTTCTGGGAACTCCAAGGAGACTGGCTGGAGCAAAGCAAGCAAGGGGGAGTGGGAGGGACAAAGGGGTTTAAGGGGTAGCTGAGGACCCTGGGTGCCCTAATAAGGAGTCTGCATTTTAATTTAAAACAGAAACCAGTGAGGGGTTTTGAGTAGGGTAATGCTTAGGGTCTGATTTTTGTTTTTAGAAGGATGGCTCCGACTACTGTGAGAAGACAATGTATTTGAAGGGACAAAAGAGAGGAGATGACCCATTAAGGAGTAGATCACAAAAGAGTAGACAGGAAATGATAGAGGTCTGGGCCAGGCAGCAATGATGGAGATGGAGGGAACAGCGCCCTGTGGCTTTGGCATGCTGAGTCAAAGTGAGAGCCAGAGCACCCTAGGTGCAGAAATGCTTGTCGTGTTTGCAGGATGAAGATAATAAGTAACATTTGTTGAATACTTAGCTGCATTATCCCATTTCATCCTCCTTATGGTTATGTGAAGTCGGTTCTGTTATTATCCATCTTTTGCAGTTGAGAAAAGGGCAGTTCAGAGAGGTCTGATATCTTGTCCAATGTCTCACAGCTAGGATGAGGGTAAGCTATGACTTGAACCTAAGTTTGTTTGACCCCACAGTCCATACTGCCAGTAGGCTCCACACTGCCCTTCGTATAAGAGAAGCCTTGTGCTTGCACAAAGGGGCTCCGTGGACACCAGCATCAGAATCCTCTGTAGAGGTGATTAGAAATTTAGCTCCCCTCCACCTAACACCCTAACTTAGACTTCCTAAACCAGGAAATCTGGGCGTTTGAGAACCACTTCTGTAGAAGACCAAGGATCTTAAGTGTCTTTTACATTTCATTCTAAATCTCTACTTTAGCACAGACCCCACTATCTGAACTGAATCTGCATTCTTATTGTTCTGAATAATATATCCATAGGTTCAAATATCATAATGATTTAAAATGACATACAATGTGAGACATCATTCTCGCTTCAATCTCCAACTCCTCTATTTTCTCAACCTCTCAAGAGGGAATAATTGTCTCCTGTGTACCTTCCGTTGTTTCTTTAAGCAAATACAAATACATATTCTTATTTCCCCCTTTCTTACACAAAAGTACCACACCATATATATTGTTATATACCTTGCTTAAAAAAAAAATTGTATGCCAGGCTGGGTGAGGAGGTTCGCACCTGTAATCCCAGCATTTTGGGATGCTGAGGCAGGATTACTTGAGTACAGGAGTTCATGATCAGCTTGGACAGCATAGCAAGACCTTGTCTTGCCAAAAAAAAAAAAATTCCAAACATTAGCCAGACCTGATTGCATGTCCCAGCTACTCAGAAGACTGAAGTGAAAAAAAAATCAGGAGCGCAAGGCTGCAATGAGCCATGGTTATGCCACGGCACCCCAGTTTGGGTGCCAGAGTGAGATCCCAACCAAAAATAAAAAATAAAAATAAAAGATAAAAACTAAAAAATTAGTATACCCTAGAAATCTTTGTCACATTCATCTGTAGAAAGCATTTTCCTTTTTAAAAATAGTTGCATAATTGTATTGTGTGGATGTAGTTTTTTTTAACCAATTGTGTATTGATAGCCAGTTGGGTTGTTTCCAGTTTTCTGTTCTTGGTGATAGTGTGGCGATGAATAGCTGCAAATGTACATCGTTTAGTAACTATAAAATAAATTCCCAGAAGAGTATTTGCCATTCTGCTCCTCTGGAGTGAACCACTTGCTTCCTCATCAATAACATTCCAGTCTTTTAACTGGTGTTCCTTTTGTAGCAGATCTTTACCCAGTTAGACTCAATACCCCCCCTTACTATCCTTATATGGAATTCTGAGAAAATATAACCTTCTTAAAGTCAGAATTTTAAAAAATCAATGTGGCTATTTGATAATATCACAGAAATAAAATATAAGTAATTTATAATAAACAAACATTTCATGATGTGAAATGTTCATACAAAATTAACCACAAGATCTAATTAAGTTATTAGATGCTTGTGCCAATGTGCAGACAAACTGTGAATGCCATGTCCTAAATGCAGACTAATACACGTGTGTGTGTTGGTGACTCAGGACCTGTGAACACAGATGCTGTTGGAGATTTTCCAAAATGAAAAAATAAAATGAAGTAAAATAAAAACTCTAGACAAATACGCAAACAACTTCTTGGTGAGGTTCTGAACAACAACAACAGCAAAGATGAGTTTCCTTTATTTACGTAGTAGTTGCATTTCTGGAAAATTCAGTGCTTATTAGAGTCATGCAAAAACTTCTTTTATTTATATATAAAATAGGTTTAGGTTCTAGATTCAGATGGATACAAGTGAGTTTTTCTCCTACCTGAATGTCCAGGGTGACACTTGAAAGTCTTGGGGGGAATACAGGTCAATTCTCCCCATCCACTGAAGACAGTAGGACCTCAAATCATTACAACAAACAGAAAAGTCTCAACTGTTCAAAAGGCCCCCAGAGGCAACTCCCTCTCCTGCCTTGAGAACCACTGCTCTGGGATCTCCTTGGGGATCCTTTCCATACGCCAGGACCAGGTGAATGCTTCTAAAACCTTCGCTACTGTTTTGTCATCTTTCATTTCTGTTCAAATGTCCAGCAGCTCCTCTTTGCTGCAGGACAAAGTGCAGCCTCCTCAGCTGCATGGGATAGCAGTGTATGTTTGCCAATGAAAGGTGCATTTGGCTGGATTCAGTGCTTTGAGAGCTAGATGTTGAAATATACACTTTTGGGTGAAAATGGCAAGTAGGACCTGATACCCTGGAGCTTACTGGAAGGTGCCTCTTGTCCCTTGTCCTGATGTGGCTGCAGGAACCCACCGGCTCAAAGTCAGGAGACCCTCCTTCAAGTGGCTGTGTGTCTTTGGACAAATGGCTAAATCTTACTGGCCTTAATGGTCCTTTTCTGTTAAATAAGAGTATAGGACTAGATAATTTAGAGATCCCTTTCAGTACAGATTTTGTGATTCTGGAAAGAATATTAGAGTGTGTAAGTGGTACAACACCAAATCTTTTAAATATTCTAATCTTTGAGATAGTAGGAAATGTCTAGTGGGATTCATCTTAAATGTAATATGCATAATGTTCTGCTTAAGATGGTCTGTGTGTAACAATTATAAATGCTCAAAATGCTGTCCTCCTGGGGCTGTGACTCCCTGTTCCCATGTCTTCTTGCTATTCTCTAGTTGCCACCAAACAATGGCAAAGTTCACCCATGTCAGACTGACAGAGCATAATGACTTTATTATAAAATGTCTTCATGGCCTTGGTGCCAAAGTGGCCTTCCATATGGTCCAGCAGTCAAGCTATTGTTTAAATATCTCCTAGCTGTATTATTTTGCTTTGCCTCAATTTTCCCATCAGCGAATAGACAAAACAATGGTATGAATGTCACAGGTACTTTTTCCTTCATACACAGTATAGTTGATTTCTGTCAAAGTACACAATTACGTATTTATCACCCTGGCTCTTGGAGCAAAGTCTGTCTCCCACCTGGTGTATAAACTCTGCCAGGGCAGGCTCCTGATTTGTCGACCACTAGATTCCCCGCACATCATCTGTCAGTAGAAGATGACCGACTATCACTGAATTCATGAATGAGTGAATGCGTGAAGGGCTGTTATCTCGGAAACACCATGTAGGTAACGAATGAATTCTTACTTACTGGTAAGGGTGAGTATGCACTCACACACTCGTTCACTCACTCATGCATTCATTTAGAAAAAACACTCCTGTGTTCTGACAAGAAAACAGATTTTCTTCCAACCCCCATTTTGAGCGTCAAAGCTATCCCGACCCGGTGCCTCGGGGTCAGGGCGCACTTAGCTCGGTTAGGGAAGGGCTGGCATAGGCTTCTGTAGGCGGGAGGTGTGCACAGAAGCCGAGAATTCATTTTAATCGGTTAGTCATCCGTGGAGCTGTAGACACTACCCGTGGGCGGGGCGCACTTGGCGCTCTCCGGGTGGGGTCTGCTCCCAGGACTGCGCTCCGAGTTGCAAGCGCGACTGGCCAGAGCCCACCGGGGCCCGGGGTCTGCTTGCACTCGGAGAAAGCACCCGTGGCCCCTCTGCGGCAGTCCTTTTCCCTCACAGCCAACTCGGAGATCAAGCTCAACATCTGCAGGGGTAACTTTTCCCAGGGAACGCTGAGCAGGAGGGCCGGCCTGAATCCCTGCCCAATTTCCCAGCGGAAGCTGGAGACCACCTTTACTCATTTCCCTGCAACGTGAGGGTGCCGAGGCCGAGGGTGGGCGACTGGACAGAACGCAAAGCCCCTGTTGCAGAGAGGCAAGCATATAAGGAGAGAACTCAGGCGGCGGGCGCTGGGAGACCCGGCGACGCTGGGAGCGCGCGGCTCTCCGGGGTCACTTGAGTTGCGCTCGGCCGGGCGAGAATGACTCAGCCTCACTCTGGCTGATCTTTACCGCTAACCCGCGCGAGGGCTCCACAAAGTTCCCGATCACACACTTGACCTCGCACAGGGGCCAGGGGCTCCGAAGCTGGGTCCCGGGTGGGGGCGGCAGCGAGAAAGGCTGCGGGGAAGCCCGGTTCCCCAGGCGCCCAGGGGCTTTCCCGGCCTCCTTTCACCTCGTCCCTTCCTCTGCGGGCAGCCAGAAGAAGCCTCAGCCGGGCTCAGGGGTCTCCTGCCCCATGGGGTGGGGGTCGGAGTGGGAGTAGGTAGCCCCCTGGGTTCGGTGGAAGCTTTTAACCCGAGATCAAGGTGTCCGCGGTCAGGAGAGACTCGGAGCCGCGTTCGCTTCCTCTCCCAGCCCTGGCA